>NC_088404.1:31058960-31308960 GCF_034236695.1 Oncorhynchus nerka
ATCAAAACTCCTGTTTTCAGTGTGTGTGTGTGTGTGTGTGTGTGTGTTGTGTGTGGATCCTCTTTAATTAATTGATAACAGTGGATCCTCTTTAATTAATTGCTTCAATGCATTTAGTTTGTTACAACTTCAAGTAAACACAGAGTAGTGGACAGAATAGAGAGTGAGCGTGTGTGCTTGCATTTGTGTGTGCACATGCGTTTGTGTGTGTGTGTGTGTGTGTGTGTGTGTGTGTGTGTGTGTGTGTGTGCACGAGTGAGTTTGTGCGTCTGTGCATTTGTGTGTGTGTGTTTCTGTTTGTCAAATCAAATCAAAATGTATTTGTCACATGCTTCGTAAACAACAGGTGTAGACTAACAGTGAAATCCTTACTTACGGACCCTGTCCCAACAATGCAGAGAGAAATTAAAAAACAATAGAAAAGCCCCCCCACAAGGAATAAATACCCAATGAGTAACCATAACTTGGCTATATACACGGGGTAACAGTACCAAGTCGATCTGGAGGGGTACGAGGTAAATGAGGTAGGGGTAAAGTGACTAGGCAGCAGGATAGATAAACAGCAGCAGTATATGTGATGAGTCAAGAGTTAGTGCTAAGGAGGATCAAATGCAGATAGTCTGGTAGCTGTTTGGTTAAGCTTTTACTGCAGTGGGCTAAATCATGGTCACAAAGACAGATCGATAGTAGTCTTGAACAGGTCTACTTTGAAGCAAAAGTACACATATCACACACATGGCTATGGGCTTAAAAGAAGAAGACGCCTGTACCATGTCAAATAGAGTTGAAAAATATTACATTTTGAGTTTGCATCCCAATTATGCACTTTATATACATCACAGAAGACTGAAATATAACAAAACTGTTTGACATAGAAACATCATATTTTTGTAATAAAAAATAAAAAAATGATATTATGAAAAATATGAATAGTGTTCCACCATTGTGACCAAAGAGGGTGCTTTTGGTCATTGACTGCAGGAAAGGGATAACTATTTAGCAGTCGTATGGCTTGGGGGTAAAAGCTGTTCAGGGTCCATACTTCGTGCACTGGTACAACTTTCCGTGCAGTAGCAGAGAGAACCGTCTATGGCTTAGGTGGCTGGAGTCTGTCAATTTGTAGGACCGTCCTCTGACAACACCTGGTATAGAGGTTCTGGGTGGCAGGGAGCTTTGCCCCAGTGTTGTGCATGACCGTACGCACTACCCTCTGTAGCGCCTTGTGGTCGGATGCCAAGCAGTTGACATACCAAGTGGTGATGCAGCCAGTCAAGATGCTCTCAATGGTGCAGCTGTAGAACTGTGTGTGCTTTTGCATGTGTGTGTGCTAAGTGAAATGACAGTTAATTAACAGCTCGTTAGAGACAGCAGCTCCTTTGATCAATTCGAGCTGTTTGGATGCTTGTTTTGCGCCCCCAAGACGTTACCCAAACACACTTGTTTAGTCATCCCTCTTCTGTGCATAGTTTCCATCTTTGAAGGATAGACAGTGTGAGAATTCTTTACGTTATGTTCATCTTGGTGAGAGGTGTCTTGTTCACACATGATTGGGGCGCTGTGTGTGTGTGTTTTCTGTACCCTGTGTAATAAAGCTGTTGTCATGGTCTCCTATATATATATATATATATATATATATATATTTTACCTTTATTTAACTCGGCAACAAATTCTTATTTACAATGACGGTGTCACGTTCATCGTAACGAGGAGACCAAGGCGCAGCGTGATTGGAATACATTCTCCTTTTATTAAAACGAAGACCACTTAAACTAACAAAAACAACAAAACGAACGTGAAGCTATAAACAACTAGTGCTGACATGCAACTACACATAGACAATAACCCACAAAACCAAAATGGAAAATAGCCACCTAAATAGGATCCCCAATCAGAGACAACGATAAACAGCTGTCTCTGATTGGGAACCAATTCAGGCCACCATAGACCTACATATACCTAGACATACAAAACCCCATAGGTATACAAAAAACCCTAGACAAGACAAAAACACACATACCACCCTCGTCACACCCTGACCTAACCAAAGTAATAAAGAAAACAAAGATAACTAAGGTCAGGGCGTGACAGTACCCCCTCCCCCCAAAGGTGTGGACTCCCGGGCGCAAACCTAAACCTATATGGGAGGGTCTGGGTGGGCTTCTAACCTCGGCGGCGGCTCTGGTTCTGGACCCCGCCCCCTTCTTTACCCTGAGTCCGCTCTTGTAGCACTGACCGGTGAATCATCGTCTGAGGTTCTAGACTGCGGATCCTCGCCGTAGGCCCCGTGCTGGGGACACTCGCTGCGTGGACCATCACCGGATGTTCTGGACCGGGGACAGTCGCTGGAGACCCCGGGCCGGGGACCGTCGCTGGAGACCCCGGGCTGTGGCCTGTCGCCGGACGCTCTGGACTCCCGAGGCGCACTATAGACCTGGTGCGTGGTGCCGGCATTGGTGATACCGGGCTGGGGACACGCACCTCAGGGCGTGAGTGCGAGGAGCAGGAACAGGGCGTACTGGACCCTGGAGGCGCACTGTAGGCCTGGTGCGTGGTGCCGGCACTGGTGGTACCGGGCTGGTGACATGCACCTCAGGGCGAGTGCGAGGAGCAAGAACAGGGTGTACTGGACCCTGTAGGCACACTGGAAGAAGAGTGCGAGGAGTAGGAACAGAACACAACGGGTTGTGAAGGTACACTGGAGACCTGGTGTGTATAGCCGGCATCAATTGTTCTAGAACTTTAACACGTTTCAGGATGAGTACGAGGAACTGACACAGGTGGCATCGGTCAGCTAACACACTCCTCAGGGCGAATACCGTGCATACTACGCCAAAGCAACAGCTCTCTCTCTTCACTCTCCTCCAATTTCATCAACAACTCCTCGAATGTCTCATAATCTCCCCTCCGTTCACTCTCCTCCAATCTGTCCAATAACTCCGACAATCTCAGACTCACCCCTCAACTTCGCCGACTGCTCCATGTGCCCCCCAAAAAAAAAATATTGGAGTTTGTGTGGCCTACCTCCCCGACGTCGTTGATGTCCTCTCTTACTTCGCCGTTCCTCCTGCGCAGTTTCCACCTGCCTCCATGGTAGGTGATCCTCTCCTGCCAAAATCTCCTCCCACGTCCAGGATCCTTTACCGTCCAGTATTTCGTCCCAGGTCCATTTTTCCACAAAGCGCATTCCTCCCTTTCACGCTGCTTGGTCCTGGTTTGGTGGGTTATTCTGTCATGTTCGTCGTAACGAGGAGACCAAGGCACAGCGTGATTGGAATACATTCTTCTTTTATTAAAACGAAGAACACTTAAACAAACTAACAAAACAACAACACAACAACACAACCATGACGCTATAAACAACTAGTGCTGACATGCAACTACACATAGACAATAACCCACAAAACCAAAATGGAAAATAGCCACCTAAATAGGATCCCCAATCAGAGACAACGATAAACAGCTGTCTCTGATTGGGAACCAATTCAGGCCACCATAGACCTACATATACCTAGACTTACCAAAACCCCATAGATATACAAAAAACCCGACTAGGGTGAGCAGTCAGTGACTGTCACTGTCACTGTCAGTGAGCAGCAATTGCTTCGTGACATATTGTGTCACTGGCGACATTAACAGCATGATAACCCATTGTGTGTGTGTGTGTGTGACTGTCACTGTGTGAGCAGTGTGTGTGTGTGACATTAACAGCATGATAACCCATTGTTTGTGTGTGTGTGTGTGTGTGAGAAAAAGGTTTATGGGGGGGGGTTTATGGGTGTAGTAGGCTTGGTGTCCTTGTAGCTCTCACACATCATGGGAATCCATGCAGGGGTCAAGTCATACACAGCCACCCATCTCCTAGAAATGCCACAACAGCTAATAAATATGGCTGACTAACATACACGTCAACCATTCTGCTTTTTGACCTTATTGACTCATGATAAATTATCTGGTGTGTGTGTGTGTGTGTGTGAGAGAGAGAGTCCGCACAGTCAAACCACCACTGGGGTACAGTCTGTAAAGGTCACATAGAGCTCTATCCTATCAGGGCCACTTCTCTCTTCTCCCTCTCTCTCTCTCCTCCTTTTTACCTCTCCCTATCTCCCCGTCCATCACTCCCCCTCTCTGCTGTTGCCAAATAATCATTGTAGAGCCTTAGTAGATGTGGCTGACACACTGTCTCCACAGCAACCACACTTAGACCAGGAGGGGGGCTGGGAGCCCATTCACTCTGTAGACAAGGAGAGAAACACACACACACGCACAGAGACACACACACACACACACACACACATGCACACTCACATGATGACAAAGCATCACATAATCACTTTGGTTCAATCATTTATGAAAGCAGATGTATAATTCAATAACCAGCATGAAAAATTCAGGAAGTAAAGAGCATTGTTTAATCAAACTCTGCCCTCCCTCCCTCCCTCCCTCTGTCACTCTTTCTCCCCCCTAACTCTCTCTTTCACTCACCCCCCTTCCTCCCTAGGCTCTAATACCATATTGGTAGTGTACACCTGTCTCCCTGTGTGTGTGTACAACTGCACCTCTACTCTCCATAACCTCCCCATCAGACCATGCAATTAATTGGCTGGAGAATAAAATAGGCTTCACCTGCTGAGCCAATGACAGACAGCACAACCTGCAGGAAGCACAGGTATCACCTTACTGTATCTCCACACAGCACTCCAGTTACACAGTTAAACACAGCTCAACACAGTCAAACAGTTAAATTACAGCTGAACTCAGCAAACCACACAGCACTCTGGTTTGTTGCTACACACCTATAGTTAGCACAGTCCACCCCCCTACCCCTCACTCCTTGTGTGTGTGTGTGTGTGTGTGTGTGTGTGTGTGAGTGAGTAGAGATCCTCCAGGAAAGGTGGGGAGGAGGCGCAGGACATACTGCTCACCCCAGACCAGGCCCTAATCCCCGAGACGAGAAAGAGACAGCGCAAGAGAGGCCGACGTGTGGACACCCTGGCTAAACTATGTTGGCTAGTAGATAAACCTACATTCTATTGGCAAACATACAATCACTGGAGAATAACTGGATGAGCTCCATTCGAGACTATCCTATCAACGGGACCTGAAGAACAGTAATATCCTATGTTTCTCAGTCGGGGCTGAACAAGGACAGGGATCATTTACATCTAGATGGTTTGTCTCTGTATCAGCAGGACATAACGGCAGCTTCGGGTAAGCTTAAGGGTGTTAACAGCTGATGCGCAATCTTTAATATTAAGGAAGTCTTGAGGTTCTGCTCACCTCAGCTTGCCAATTATCATGGATTGCAAAGGGAAACCCAGCCACGAGCTGCCCACTGACGCGAGCCTACAAGATGAGCTAAATGCCTTATATGCTCTCTTTAAGGCAAGCAACACTTGAACCATGCATGAGAGCACAGCTGTTCTAGATGACTGTGTGGTCATGCTCTCGGTAGCTGATGTGAGTAAGACCTTTAAACAGGTTAACATTCACAAGGCTGCAGGGGGAGATGGATTACCAGGATGCATACTCAGAGCATGTGCTGACCAGCTGGCAAGTGTCTTCACTGACATTTTCAACCTCTCCCTGACCCAGTCTGTAAAACCTACATGTTTCAAGCAGACCACCATAGTCCCTGTGCCCAAGAACACCAAGGTAACCTGTCTAAATTACTATCGCCCCAAAGCCCTCACATCTGTAGCCGTGAAATGATCATGACTCATAACACCATCATCCATCATCCTAGAAAAAGCCTAAGGCTCATTGCTTAAAACAGATTTTTTGATGCTGGTTGTATTCATTTGGGATCTATCTCATCCCGCAACTGTCCCAGACTATGTTTGGAATATTTATTTCTCGCACAGAATAGGTCAAATGTTGTACTATGGGGGATAGTAGATTGACAAAGGTTAGTGCTTTTGCTGTTCATTAGGCCTACTCATCTTGTTGGCTGACAAAAAGTAAATGTGAACATTTCTTCCAATATCTTCCTCGGAATTAAATAAGAATGCATGCAGTTGTGGCCTGTGAGAAAGACCCGATCACGTGACGATGAGCCATGTGAGTGAGAGGTGCTTCGGCACACAGCCGGGAGAAGGTAATACTCATTTTCAGCCCAAGGGCACAATGGCCACTGGCCACAAAAGACATGGATTTTTTGGGGGGACCTTGCGGTCACACAAAGGGGATGCAGCTGGGACATTCGAGGAATTATCGAGTGCTTGTCAAATTTGCTGAATGAGAGACTGATGAAGTGTGTACAGCCTGCGCAAAAAAAACAAAGCAGAGCTCATGCCCTTAATGCAACTTTTTTTCAAATCATCATTAGAATCACAACTTATAGCCCAACATTTGTATCACAACTAAAGTAACATAAATAACTCTAAATTAAGCACATAGTATAAGGACACAAGGCGAGATGCAAATGCAGACACAGGAAGAAGATGGTTGAGCTCCGATATTTATTAATCCAAGGGGTAGGCAAAAGGTAGGTCGGGACGGAGGAGAGTTCATAAACCGAGTCAGAGTCCAAAACAGTGCCAGATGAAGGGCAGTCTCGAGGTCAGGCCAGGTACATTTACATTTACATTTAAGTCATTTAGCAGACGCTCTTATCCAGAGCGACTTACAAATTGGTGCATTCACCTTATGACATCCAGTGGAACAGCCACTTTACAATAGTGCATCTAAATCTTTTAAGGGGGGGGTGAGAAGGATTACTTTATCCTATCCTAGGTATTCCTTAAAGACGTGGGGTTTCAGGTGTCTCCGGAAGGTGGTGATTGACTCCGCTGTCCTGGCGTCGTGAGGGAGTTTGTTCCACCATTGGGGGGCCAGAGCAGCGAACAGTTTTGACTGGGCTGAGCGGGAACTGTGCTTCCTCAGTGGTAGGGAGGCGAGCAGGCCAGAGGTGGATGAACGCAGTGCCCTTGTTTGGGTGTAGGGCCTGATCAGAGCCTGGAGGTACTGAGGTGCCGTTCCCCTCACAGCTCCGTAGGCAAGCACCATGGTCTTGTAGCGGATGCGAGCTTCAACTGGAAGCCAGTGGAGAGAGCGGAGGAGCGGGGTGACGTGAGAGAACTTGGGAAGGTTGAACACCAGACGTGCTGCGGCGTTCTGGATGAGTTGTAGGGGTTTAATGGCACAGGCAGGGAGCCCAGCCAACAGCGAGTTGCAGTAATCCAGACGGGAGATGACAAGTGCCTGGATTAGGACCTGCGCCGCTTCCTGTGTGAGGCAGGGTCGTACTCTGCGGATGTTGTAGAGCATGAACCTACAGGAACGGGCCACCGCCTTGATGTTATTTGAGAACGACAGGGTGTTGTCCAGGATCACGCCAAGGTTCTTAGCGCTCTGGGAGGAGGACACAATGGAGTTGTCAACCGTGATGGCGAGATCATGGAACGGGCAGTCCTTCCCGGGAGGAAGAGCAGCTCCGTCTTGCCGAGGTTCAGCTTGAGGTGGTGATCCGTCATCCACACTGATATGTCTGCCAGACATGCAGAGATGCGATTCGCCACCTGGTCATCAGAAGGGGGAAAGGAGAAGATTAATTGTGTGTCGTCTGCATAGCAATGATAGGAGAGACCATGTGAGGTTATGACAGAGCCAAGTGACTTGGTGTATAGCGAGAATAGGAGAGGGCCTAGAACAGAGCCCTGGGGGACACCAGTGGTGAGAGCACGTGGTGAGGAGACAGATTCTCGCCACGCCACCTGGTAGGAGCGACCTGTCAGGTAGGACGCAATCAAGCGTGGGCCGCGCCGGAGATGCCCAACTCGGAGAGGGTGGAGAGGAGGATCTGATGGTTCACAGTATCGAAGGCAGCCGATAGGTCTAGAAGGATGAGAGCAGAGGAGAGAGAGTTAGCTTTAGCAGTGTGGAGCGCCTCCGTGATACAGAGAAGAGCAGTCTCAGTTGAATGACTAGTCTTGAAACCTGACTGATTTGGATCAAGAAGGTCATTCTGAGAGAGATAGCGGGAGAGCTGGCCAAGGACGGCACGTTCAAGAGTTTTGGAGAGAAAAGAAAGAAGGGATACTGGTCTGTAGTTGTTGACATCGGAGGGATCGAGTGCAGGTTTTTTCAGAAGGGGTGCAACTCTCGCTCTCTTGAAGACGGAAGGGACGTAGCCAGCGGTCAGGGATGAGTTGAGAGCGAGGGGAGGTTAAAAGGTCGCCCAGAACTGGTCTGAGAAGAGAGAGCCGTCCTCAGGAAAGGAGCTTATCAAGGCATCAAGCTCATTGATGAACTCATCTGGGAACCTGGAGGGAGATAAATGATAAGGATGTTAGGCAGTTGAAAGGGCTGGTAACTGTGACAGCATGGAATTCAAAGGAGGCGATAGACAGATGGGTTTCAAAAGAGAGAATGACCATCTGCAGAGAGATGAGGATCCCGGGGCCACCACCCCAGGAGACCAGAAGCTCTCGGCAAAGAGCACGTGGGCGGACGAAGAGAGAGCAGTAGGGTTAGAGCAGATGCTTGGAATCTGAGTGGTGAAAGTGGCTTTAGCAGCAGAGACAGAAGAGGAAAATGTAGAGAGGAGGGAGGAAAGGATGCCAGGTCCTGCCTTGTTGGCCGAGATCGGCAGTTCCAGAGGCTACCGGAGACCTGGAACTCCACGTGCGCCGCGCGCTGGGACCACGGAGATTAGGGGAGGACCGAGCCACCTGGAGGATAGGGTTTGTATGGTCTGTGCAGAAAGGGAGAGAACAGGGATGAGAGGCAGACACATAGTTGACAGGCTGGAGAAGAGGCTACGCTAATGCAAGGAGATTGGATGACAAGTGGACTACACGTCTCGAATGTTCAGAAAGTTAACCTCTGGGACCTGGGACGCTTACCATCCCAACTAGAGCTCTGGAAATGCAAATGTGCTACGCTAAATGCTAATAGTATTAGTTAAAACTCAAAGTTCATTAAAATACACATGCAGGTATCAAATTAAAGCTACACTTGGAATCCAGGCAGTTGCAATGAGGTTAGTGGAAGAACAGCATCTAGTAAAGATGAGGCAAGTCAGATTTTTTAAAATGGTCTGATAGCATGCACCAATACACTACAACAGAAAAGCACAGCAGGGAGAGGGTAAACAAAATAATTAGCATTTCGGTGGAAAGAAGGAACCAGAGACAATAAAATAGAAAACAGTCATTACCTTTCACCATCTTCTTTGTTGGCACTCCTAGATGTCCCATAAACACTATTGGGTCTTTATTGATTAAATCCGGGGAACCTAAAGCCAAGATAAATGATAGACTGTGTGATAAACTTGAAAAAACAGCTGATTTCAACTGTGACAGCATTTTTTTAATTCAAAAGGCGACGATAAACTTTCAGAAAACACTTCGAAATACGTTTGTAATGCTACTTTAGGATCCCGTAAACGTTACCCCGCTGATAAAATTCATCCGTGGCGATGTACATATCATTAGCTGTCGTCTTGGAAAAATTTCAGGAGAGAGCTCTTCCGGAATGATCTAGCGGAGATCTGAGGTGATCCCCTCTTTCGGTTCAACCAAGAATCAAAGAGGATTAAATTCACAAGATACTCGACTACATGGGGATGCTGTGGGAGATGAACTCTGTCTTATTAATTCGCTCACTGTTAACAGTTCCTGGAAGCTACCGCAGATATTTATTTCCATTTTCTGTGATCAGGTTTTCCTGCGCTTTCCGATGTACCACCAGTTATGTAATAGCCACAGTCGGATTTAACCAGTTTTAAAAACGTCCGAGGGTGTCCTATACACACATTCTAACCATATGAACGACTATATTGACAGGCATGAGTAGAAGAGGCGCTGAAATGTTGGAGATTTTTAACAAAATGTTCAAAAAGTAGAATGTTCAGCAACTAGTTAAGCTTACGTAGCAAGAATCTTATTGACTAAAATGATTAAAATGATACAGTACTGCTGAAGTAGGCTAGCTGGCAGTGGCTGCGTTGTTGACTTTGTAGGCTAGCTGGCAGTGGCTACAGTGCTGCTATTCGGGGCTAGCTGGCTAGCTAGCAGTGTTGATTACGTTACGTTGCTAAAAGAACGACAATAGCTGGCTAGCTAACCTAGAAAATCGCTCTAGACTACACAATTATCTTTGATACAAAGATTTGGCTATGTAGCTAGCTATGTAGCTAGCTACGATCAAACAAATCAAACCGTTGTACTGTAATGAAATGAAATGAAAATGTGATACTACCTGTGGAGCGAAGCGGAATGCGACCGGGTTGTTGAGTGCGGAAGTTCTATTCGGTAGACGTTGGCTAGCTGTTGGCTAGCTAGCAGTGTCTCCTACGTTAAGGACGACAAATAGCTGGCTAGCTAACCTCGGTAAATTAAGATAATCACTCTAAAACTACACACTCTAAACTACACAATTATCTTGGATACGAAGACAGCAAAGACAACTATGTAGCTAGCTAACACTACTCTAATAAAGTTGTTCAGTTGAGTGTAATAGTTTCTACAGTGCTGCTATTCGGTAGACGGTGGACGTTTGCTAGCTGGCTAGCTGCTGGGCAGATAGCAGTGTAGACTACGTTAGGACGACGAAATACGATAATTACGCAATTATCTTTGATACAATGACGGCTATGTAGCTAGCTAAGAAGAAATTGCTAAGATTAGACAAATCAAACCGTTGTACTATAATGAAATGTAATGAAATGTAATGAAAAGTTATACTACCTGCGGACCGAAGTGCGGATGCGACCGCTCGCTCCAACCCGGAAGTTGGAGCGTAGGGGTTCAATAACCAGATCCGAGTCCAAACAGCACAAGGGGATAGACAGAACAAGCAGAGTGGTCAGGCAGGTGGGTTCGGAGTCAGGACAGGCAAGGGTTGAAACCAGGAGAACTAGAACCAAAAGAGACGGGAAAAAATAGGAGCAAGGAAAACCGCTGGTTGACTTGGCAAACAAGACGAACTGGCACAGAGAGACAGGAAACAGGGATATATACACCGGGGATAATAAGCGACACCTGGAGGGGGTGGAGACAATCACAAGGACAGGTGAAACAGATCAGGGTGTGACACAGGTCAGCTATCATAAGGTACTCTACCTCAGGCGAGCAATACCTCGAGACTTCTTTAACATTAGAAAACAACAGTTTTCAGCTGTGCTAACAATATTGCAAAAGGGTTTTCTAATGATCAATTAGAATTTTAAAATGATAAACTTGAATTAGCTGGGCGTTAGACTATGTAACCGGAAGGTTGCAAGTTCAAACCCCCAAGCTGACAAGGTACAAATCTGTCGCTCTGCCCCTGAACAGGCAGTTAACCCACTGTTCCTAGGCCGTCATTGAAAATAAGAATTTGTTCTTAACTGACTTGCCTAGTTAAATAAAGGTAAAAACAACATGCCATTGAAACAAAGGAGTGCTTAGAATTACAGGGGTTTGAACTTGCAACCTTCTAGGTTACTAATCCAACACTCTAACCACTAGGCTACCCTGCCGCCATAAGAAGAAAATGCTCACCCAGAAGCAGTGCTCCTAGGTGCCTGGGACTTTAATGCAGGCAAACTAAAATCAGTTTACCAAAATTAAGCTCTCCCCCGCCCTCCATTTGGCAAACATGATCATAATTCTATTCTCCTGATTCCTGCTTACAAGCAAAAACTAAAGCAGGAAATATCAGTAACTTGCTTAATACAGAAGTGGTCCGATGACGCAGATGCTACACTACAGGACTGTTTTGCTAGCACAGACTGGAATATGTTCCGGGATTCATCCAATGGCATTGGAATATGTTCCGGGATTCATCCAATGGCATTGAGGAGTACACCACCTCAGTCATTGGCTTCATCAATAAGTGCATTGACGACGTCATCCCCACAGTGACCGTACGTACCTATCCCAACCAGAAGCCATGGATTACAGGCAACATCCGCATCGAGCTAAAGGTTAGAGCTGCCGCTTTCAAGGAGCGGGAGACTAATCCAGATGCTTATAAGAATTCCTGCTATGCCCTCAGACGAACCATTGCTCAGTGACGCGAGCCTGCCAGACGAGCAAAATGCCTTTTATGCTCGCTTTGAGGCAAGCAACACTGAAGCATGCACGAGAGCACCAGCTGTTCTGGATGACTGTGTGATAACGCTCTTGATATCTGATGTGATCAAAACCTTTAAACCGGTCAACATTCACAAAGTCGCCAGGCAAAACGCATTACCAGGACATGTACCCAAAGCATGCGCGGACAAACTGTAAAGTGGGGCGGCAGGGTAGCCTAGTGGTTAGAGTGTTGGACTAGTAACCGAAAGGTTGCAAGTTCGAATCCCCGAGCTGACAAGGTACAAATCTGTCGCTCTGCCCCAGTTAACCCACTGTTCCTAGGCCGTCATTGAAAATAAGAATTTGTTCTTAACTGACTTGCCTAGTAAAATAAAGGTACAATTAAAAAGTGTCCTCACTGACATTTTCAACCTCTCCCTGACTGAGTCTGTAATAATGTTTCAAGCAGACCACCATAGTCCCTGTGCCCAAGGAAGCGAAGGTAACCTACCTAAATGATTACCGCCCCTTGGCACTCAAGTCGGTAGCCATGAAGTGCTTTGAAAGGCTGGTCAAGGCTCACATCAACTGCATCCTCCCGGACACCCTACACCCACTCCAATTCGCATACCTCCCCAACAGATCCACAGATGACTCAATCGCACTCCACACTGCCCTTTCTCAACTGGACAAAAGGAACACCTATGTGAGAATTCTGTTCATTGACTACAGCTCAGCATTCAATACCATAGTGCCAACGAAGCTCATCACTAAGCTAAGAACTCTGGGACTAAACACCTCCCTCTGCAACTGGATCCTGGACTTCCTGAAGGGCCGCCCCCATGTTGTAAGAGTAGGCAACAACACGTCTGCCATGCTGATCCTTAACAATGGGGCCCCTCAGGGGTGTGTACTAAATCCCCTCCTGCATTCCCTGTTCACCCATAACTGCGTGGCCAAACACGACTCCAACACCATCATTAAGTTTGCTGACGATACAACAGTGGTAGTTCACCGACAACAATGAGACAGCCTATAGGTAGGAGGTCAGAGAACTGGCAGCGTGGTTCCAGGACAACAACCTCTCCCTCAATGTGAGCAAGACAAAGGAGCTGATCGTGGACTACAGGAAAAGGCGGGACAAACAGGCCCCGATTAACATCGACGTGTCTGTAGTGGAGCGGGTCGAGAGTTTCAAGTTCCTTGGTGTCCACATCACCACCGAACTATCCATGGTCCAAACATACCAAGACATTCATGACAAAACCTTTTCCCCCTCAGGAGACCTCAAAATGTTCTACAGCTGCACCATCGAGATCATCCTGACCGGTTGCATCACCACCTGGTATGGCTCCTCAACAGCTTCTACCCCCAAGTCATAAGACTTATGAAAAATTAATAAAATCGCCACCGGACAATTTACATTGACCCCCTCCCTTTTGTATATTGCTGCTATGCATAGTCACTTCACCCCTACCTACATGTACAAATTACCTCAACTAACCTGTACCCCCGCACACTGACTCGGTACTGGTGCCCCCTGTATATAGCCTCGTTATAGTTATTCTTATTGTCTTACTTTTTATTATTACTTTTTATTTTAGTCTACTTGGTAAATATTTTCTTAAGTAAGCATTTCACTGTGAAGTCTACACCTGTATTTGGCGCATGTGTCAAATAAAGTTTGATTTGATTTGTCCTGATTAAAGAAACAATTTAAACAGGCCTTCTTTAGACTAGTTGAGTATCTTGAGCATCAGCATTTGTGGGTTCGATTACAGGCTCAAAATGTCCAGAAACAAATAACTTTCTTCTGAAACTCATCAGTCTATTCTTGTTCTGAGAAATGAAGGCTATTCCATGCAAGAAATTGCCAATAAACTGAAGATCTCATACAACGCTGTGTACTACTCCCTTCACAGAACAGAGCAAACGGGCTCTAACCAAAATAGAAAGATGAGTGGGAGGCCCCAGTGCACAACTGAGCAAGAGGACAAGTACATTAGTTTGTCTAGTTTGAGAAACAGATGCCTCACAAGTCCTCAACTGGCAGCTTCATTAAATAGTACCCGCAAAACACCAGTCTCAACGTCAACAGTGAATAGGTGACTCCGGGATGCTGGCCTTCTTGGCAGAGTTGCAAAGAAAAAGCCACTCTCAGACTGGCCAATAAAAAGAAAAGATTAAGATGGGAAAAAGAACACAGACACTGAACAGAGGAACTCTGCCTAGAAGTCCAACATCCCGGAGTCGCCTCTTCACTGTTGACGCATGAAGCCCGTTCAGACTACCTGCACTGTTCTCTCGTCAGTCAGCAGATATTCACGTTTTGTGATCACATTAGCTACACTTACCGTGGCTTCTGCACTGCTACCTTCAGCCTGCATACCTCTAAGTACCATGAATCACAAAGTAGACCGTTTGTAAGAATTCCTTGCGAGCAGCTTCTCATCTAAACCATTACACACTTCAATAATACCACATGATACATGGGGTGATATGAATTGTGTACTATCGTCCAATCTGGATCTTAGCTCTCCTACAGTATCATCTCCATCAAAGACAGTACTCGCAATTCAGCTATTTCTTAGACATTTTGCAAATCTGATGCATGGCGTTTCCACAATCCCACAGGGAGTATTATTTCTTCTCAACAGTTCATAAGACCTTCTCACTTATAGACTACTTTTCCCTAGACAATATAATTCTGCCACTTATCATGGAGTGTAATTACCAAGCTATAGTCATTTTGGATCTTTCTCCCCTTACCATGAAATGACTTATACCAAATACACAGCCTAATTATTACCCTAGGCGGTTTAACTCACTACTGCTATCAGAAGAAACCTTTGTTGCTTTTATATAATCTCAAAATTAGCTACAACAGTATGGTAATCAATGAAGGCTTATCTTAGGGGTCAAATTATTTAGTACAACGCAAGAATAAATCCTCTTGAAACTCTGGGGGCGGTATTTCATTTTTGGATAAAAAACGTTCCCGTTGTCACGACAAGATGCTCGACTATGCATATAATTGACAGCTTTGGATAGAAAACACTCTAACGTTTCCAAAACTGCAAAGATATTGTCTGTGAGTGCAACAGAACTGATGTTACATGCGAAACCCAGATACAAATCCAATCAGGAAGTGCCCCATATTTTGAAAGCGCTGCATGCCAATGACTCCTTATATGGCTGTGAATGGGCTACGAATGAGCTTACGCTTTCTACGTATTCCCCAAGGTGTCTACAGCATTGTGACGTCTTTTTATGCATTTATGTTGAAGAATAGCCGTAAGGAACCACATTGAGCAAGTGGTCACATGATGGCTCCCGCAGAAAATCTTGCGTAAAGTACAGAGGTAGCCATTATTCCAATCGCTTCTAATGAGAAACCAATTGTCCCGGTGGATATATTATCGAATAGATAAGTTATGTGAAAAACACATTGAGGATTGATTCTAAACAACGTTTGCCATGTTTCTGTTGATATTATGGAGCTAATTTGGAAAAAAGTTTGGCGTTGTAGTGACCGCATTTTCCGGTCGATTTCTCAGCCAAACGTGAAGAACAAACAGATCTATTTCGCCTACAAAAATAATATTTTGGGAAAAAAGGAACATTTGCTATCTAACTGGGAGTCTCGTGAGTGAAAACATCCGAAGTTCTTCAAAGGTAAATTATTTAATTTGATTGCTTTTCTTATTTTCGTGAAAATGTTGTCTGCTGCTAGCAGGGCATAATGCTATGCTAGGCTATGATAAACTTACACAAATGCTTGTCTAGCGCTGGCTGTAAAGCATATTTTGAAAATCTGAGATGACAGTGTCAGTGTGATTAACAAAAGGCTAATCTGTGTCTCAATATATTTCATTTGTGATTTTCATGAATAGGAATATTTTCTAGGGATATTTATGTCCACTGCGTTATGCTAATTCATTTCAGGCGATGATTACGCTCCCGGATCCGGGTTTGAGAGTCGCACGAAGATTATAAGGCAGTGCAATATTCAATGCCTTTGCCGAACTTACAAATAAAATCTTGGATTTGGATATAGCACATTCACACTCTTCATCCACAGACCTACTAAAACGTTTGACACTTCAGACACAATTTGATCTTCTTTCAACTCGACAAGCTGAAAGTCATATTTATTAAATCTCAATACCAATGTTGTGTCTTTGCTATGCCGGATTAAGTGATATGACATGCTATTTTATAAAATAATTTCTCTGTAATTAATATTACCTGATTAAAGTAATCATGTAAATGTAATTAACTAGAAAGTCGGGGCACCACGGAAGAATGTTTATAGAGCTGTTGTCTTCCGAATAAACTCTTTAAGACCTGGTAATCTTTTATATCAATAGCAGTCTATTAATAATCGTCACCTCATTCAGTCTCTTCTGAACGTTGTAAAATTATTCTTCTTCTTCACGAACCCTGGCTAACAAGTTGAATCAGCAATACAAAATTTGGCTCAATTATTTATTTACTAAATACCTAAATAATCACACAGAATTACATATACACAGGATGGATCATACATTGATTACTAATTATCTCATACAAGAAAACGTCCCTAGCGGACGGAACCGATATGACGGCTCGTTACATAAAGAAAGGGGGTTGGGTTTGAATGAAAGCGCGGGAAGACTGAGGAACAAAAGGATTGGGTCGCTATCGGACCTTATGAAGCTATGCTATCGTAAATACAGAATCTTATGCATTCTAAATATCCGCCCATTTGGAAAAGGAAAATGCAATAAATATTTACTCTGAGCTGCACTTCGATAGATTGGTCGTAGATTGAAGGCTGGGTTGCCCAGCAGAGATCTCTCTTGTCCTTTGAAGAATATGTCTTGTGGTAGAACGAATACGTTGTAGTACCGTCGTCGTGTGGTAGAACGGATACGCTGTAGTACCCTGTCTTTCTGAAGAAATTGTCCATCCTTTCCTAGCCCACATTTACATCTGCTGCTGCTAACTCTACGTCTAGGATGTATCACTTCTTTAGTGAATAAGAGTTCAAAGTTCATACCAAGTTGCCATACTATAAGCTCATGCTATATTCTGGCTGGTATAGTCGAAATTCATCCTTCCAGCGTGTCGATCATCACCTCCACGTTGAAATTTGCCCTTTTAAGCATATGGACATCAGTCCTGACGTCAATGTTAATTTCGTTAGGTTGTAGTCATTCAACCATTCGCAACCAGAGCTCACGCTGAGGTTGGCTTAGTTCTGTAGTTGATATTAGCCCTTTTAAATGTATGGACAGCAGTCCTCATGTCATCGGGAACACAAGGTTGACTTTTCGTCAACGGGCTTTTGTAGTGGTGTGTTTCATAGGGCGTCTGCTAAATGACTTAAATGTAAATGTAAATGTAATAGTTTACAACCAATGTCTGTTCTCATGGGCGGGGCCACTTAGTTGAGTATAGTTCTCTTATGAAAACAATTCTCTCATTTAGAAGCTAAAATGTTATCTTTTCATTTCAACATTTCATCTTTTCACAAATAGTTTAATATTTAAACATTTAAATTGCACAACAATTCCATATGGATCTGATAACTAGAATGTATAGACTTTCCAAGATACAGTTTATGTCATTCTATCATCAGTAATAAAGTCTCAGACGACAACTGATCTGACATCATATTCTTTAAGTACCAGCTGATATTTTCAACTGGTTGGATTACCAAAATATGGTTCCGTTCCCCACACCTTTGATGTTACCAGACTCTCTCTATGTTAACAAAGGGCTTTCCAAGAGTCAAATCTGTAGTAGCCTGAGGAAATTGGGAAAGGTATTTATAAACCTTACCAACAGGGCAACGTCATGACACCAAAATGATGAACATGGAAAGAAATCAGGAAATTAGCACACCCGCTGCGTCAGAGAAGTGCAAATCAAACCATACCTGAGAAAAATGACGAGCTGGGTAACAATTCAATTGATCATTTAGAGCTCAATTCATGGTTTCATAACTATTCATGGTTTCACAATTATACACTTCGTAATCAACTTAATGCTACCTTATTCAACACCTTCTTTGCGAACTCAGATATTCCCATATTTGAACCTGAGATAGCTGCTGAAATAGAAGAACAGTCCTCTGTAGAATAGATTGTGTTGGCAATTAAATCTATGCCGTGTGGTAAATTCCTTGGGCCCAACGGATTTCCGAGCGAATTCTTTAAAAAATTCTCAGATCAACCTTCTCCTCTTGAGTGTGGTTCATATATGCCAATTTCTTTATTCAATTGTGATGTAAAGATACTTTCTAAGATACTTGCCTGTCTTTTTGAGTCAGTCCTTCCCTCCATTATCTCTACAGATCAAGCTGGTTTCAAAGACCTCTGTAAAGCCAATTTCCCTCCCTTGATACTCCACCTGAAACACTATCTTGAACACTGGGATTAACTTTCTCTTTCTTTTGGCGGAATAAATAACACTGTCCATTATCTCCATAGATAAACTGATATCTGCTTTTATCCGGAACAACAAAAACCCTTGGATACGTTAAAACGTATTGCAGAGATCTCACCCCCAGTGTGGTCTAGCACTCAATATTATTACTGGGCAGCTAATATAGGAATCATTCTATATTGGATGACAGAATTCCTTGATGTTGCAGGCCCGAAATGGTTGACCTTAGAGATTTCATCCCGTGGCCCCACCTCCTTAGCTGCCACACTCTGCTCAAAACTCATTTTAGCTGAGCCTGTTTCCAAATACACTAAAACCCCTATTGTGAAACATTCTAAAAAAAATTGAGAAACAGTTCAGGTGATCATTTGCTCTCAGTGAATTTTCAACTTCTGCCTCGTTATTACCGAACCATACCGTGTCTCCATCATTATTAGACAGGGCGTTTCATATCTGGTCTGGAAAAGGGATCTCCTCACTGAACCACTTGCACATGTATATGGATTTTTCATCTTTTGAGCAGTTCAATATCCCTAGATCCCATGTCTTTAGGTACCTGCAACTGCATGGTTTTGTATCTTCATGCTCTAGTCACTTCCCATCATGCCCACCTTCCAGACTATGTTTTAAAGTCAATCCTTATATCAAAGGGGGCATAGGCTTGGTCTATACGTTATTAAACTTGCACAATTTGGAATCCCTGGACTCTCTTAAGAACCGATGGGAAGATGATTTAGGTGAACAACTTTCAGATGAAATTTGAGTATGCTTCAGAGAATACATTTTTCATCCACATGTCTAAGACATGCTGTAATTCAATTTAAAATAGTTCATCGACTGAATTAGTCAAAGGCAAAATGATCCAAGATTAGACCAGAAATACGTAGATCCCACTTGTGACCTATGGAAGCAGGCTCCTGGTACTTTACTGTACATGTTTTGGACATTCCTGAAATTGACAAATTTCTGGATGTCAATTTTTCAGACATGATCTAAGATCATGGAGCGACCTGTAAAACCTTCTGCCTTTATTGCATTATTGGGAGTGGCACCACAGGAGGCCCCTCTAAACAGTTATATGGGCAACATGCTGGCATATACTACTCTTCTAGCTAGACTTCTCATACTATTTAAATGGAAGGATCGGTTTCCTCCTACTTTTAGCAATTGGATAAAGGAAGTTATGCAACATCTAATACTAGAGAAAATGCGCTACTCCGTTAGGGCATCTGCAATTACATTTTATAATATCTGGCAACCTTCCCTATCCTTTGTAGAAGACATAGACCCAGCTAATTTCATTTATTGATCGTATCCCAATGTAATCAAGGTTTAAAAGGATAATTTTTTGAGCAAATACTATATCTGTTTGCGGTCAATATGCAGTGTACAAATTATGTTACTGCCCCCTGACCTTCTGCTCAAGGAAAAACGGCCCACGGCTGAGTGTAATTGGAGACCCTTGAGGTAAGGGTTATGGTTTGGGTTCAAACAAAACATGTATAAACGAGTGCCTATCACTGGGATTGAACACGCGATTCTCGGAGCTGCAGCTCACAGCTTATGCCCATCCACCATCCCTGTCCACGACACCCTAGCAAACCGCCTGATAATAGGGCTCCCCGTTGCCCCTAGTGGACAGTTTTTAAGTCATCTCCAGACGTCCTGGGTACCTGCACATACGTCGAATCTCGCTTTGGATCCTGAGAGACCTGGCTGCTAGCAGAGGGTATTTTCTCAAAACATCTAGAGAATCTCTTGTAGTGAGAATTTTCTTAGTCTTTCTATCCATCTCTCCCTCTCTATCTGTCTATCCCACTCTCTCCTCCTCTTCTCGCTCTCTTTCTCTCCTTCTCTCTTTCCCCCCTTCTCTACCATCTATACATCTGTCTGTCCAAACATGTGAGCAGAGCCACAGTCAAACTGAACATGAAATTAGCCTACTGTGTGTGTGTGTGTGTGTGTGTGTGTGTGTGTGTGTGTGTGTGTGTGTGTGTGTGTGTGTGTGTGTGTGTGTGCGTATGTATCTTTGGCCCTGCTCTGTTTGTCCAGATGGTGTATCACTGCGGAGCCAATGGCCATATCACTCTCTGTCTTTTTATAATTATCTCTCTTTATTTCTCTGCCTCTCCCTGTCTCACCTTGTCAGCCATTTTGTCTCACCCTGTCCTGACCACCATTCACTGTGCAGACTGGAAACACAAGAGTCACTACTATATAATGTGTCACATCAACAACGCTCCCCAAGTGGCTTTTGAACTTAACTCAGCACCCTGACCACTGACCCCTAACCTTTGACCTGAGCCTGTGACCTCTGAACTGGGCTCTATTACTGCTCTCCCTCTGTCCCTGGGGAGACATTAATCACTTCACTTTCGGAGAGTCAGAGGAAGAAAGAGAGAAAGGGAGGAGAGAAATTGATGACAATGTCAGACCTCCTCTCCTAAACAGGGTAAAATAACACTGCAGAAACAAAGTGATATAGAAACTCCTACACCACCAAATACTAGTTTGCTCATGGCCACATTTATCCACAGTTTTGCTTTTCTAGCTCTATTTCCTAGAACTCAATCAACGTCTATTTGTGTACAGCCAAGCATATTCGGACAGACAGTTTGACAGACAGTCAGTCTAACCTGGGTTGGCCCTGATCTATTATTGACAGTGAACATAATGTGCCAGTCAGTCATTCTTCAAAGTTCATTCTCTGACTTCAGTTATTACCTAGGGGGGGTCTCATCCAACACGCTACTCTCAATTAATCAGCCTGCAGAACAGATGTCAGGGACAATGAAAGATATAGAAAGATCTGGAAGCCTCGGGGAGGGGTGGCTAGGGGAGAAGGGATGAGGAGGAGGAAGGAAATATGGGGAGGGTGGTTGGTGGGAGAAGGCGTGTGGGATGGAGTGATGGGGGAAGGAAGGAAAGAGAGGGGGAGGGGGAGTGAAAAAGAGACAGTTGGTTTGATGTAACTGTCAGGGTCTGTTGTGTGTACTGTATACTGTATAGGTGTAGAGTGCCTGATGAGGGTGGGGCCTGTATATGGAGGGAGTCTTGTACACCATCCTGGTCTCAGAGCATTTTGTATTATTCTGTACGTAAACCAAGACTCTACATTTAGTATGATATGTTACATTTCGTATGGTGTGTATTATGTTGTGGATGTCCACCACCCATGTGATATGTTATGAATTACAATTAGAATTATTGTGAATGAATGTTATGAATTACAATTTGCTAAATGTTTGATATGTTATGAATTTGCTAATGTTAGCTAGGCTTAGGGTTAAGGGGTTAGGGTTAAGTTTAGGGGTTAGGTTAAAGGGTTAAGATTAGGGTTAGGGGAAGGGTTAGATAAAAGGGTTAAGGTTAAGAGAAGGGTTAGCTAACATGCTAAGTAGTTGCAAAGTAGCTCAAAAGAAGTAAGTAGATGAAAAGTAGCTAATTAGCTAAAATGCTAAAGTTGTTCATAATGAGATTCCAACTCACAACCTAACATATCACACTAAATGGAGTGTCTCAGATTTACGTACAGAATAATACAAAAAGCTCTGAGATCAGATTGTGTACACATGCACGCATAACATACACACAGAGACGCAAATACATACCGCCGGCCCATTTCCGCTGGGGGTGCTAGCCTGACCTAGGAGCTAGCAGCTAATCATTAATGAAGAAGGGAAGAATGGAGGAGAGAAATAAACCACCCAGTTATTATAGTTTTTATTAATCGCGTACAGGTATTTTTTGGAACAATGCTGTCGATTTTCAAAACAGAGTCCACAAGACACAGAACTCAGTGGCCTTTTGCAAAACATAAATACATTCATCGATACTATATTATACCGTCAAAATTGCAAATAATGGGCCTCCCGGGTGACAATTCGCTGATGACATTTGTATTTTAAGTTTTGCAAAAGGTGGTTTAAGATATGCAAGTCATGTACAAAGGCAAAGAAATGATCAGAAGTTCTGTGAATGTATTTGAGCATTTGATCATTACTGTTCTGCTATAGATACATTTCAACACGGATTCAAAAATTGCTTGTATGAGAAAAATCCACTACGCCATGCTCCATAAACATGGTCTGGGCCCTACAGCATACCATAATGAAATGGCTTATCTCTTCAGCTGCTCCACACCTGCTACAGCTGCGTGTTAGTGTGTGTGTGTGTGTGTGTGTGTGTGTGTGTGTGTGTGTGTGTGTGTGTGTGTGTGTGTGTGTGTGTGTGTGTGTGTGCACGTGTGTGTGTGTGTGTGTCAGGAAAACAAACACTGAACATTTTTCCTTTGCTACACCGAAGAGAGAGGATTGAAAACCTGCCAAGACGAACTGTGATAGTGTCAAACAGATAAATACCATTCTTGACAGCTTTCTGCTGAGAGAGAATCATGTCTTATTCAGTACAGCAGACGTACACATTTCATAGGTTACGAATAAGCAGTGGTGGAAAAAGTTCCCAGTTGTCATACTTGAGTAAAAGTATAGATACCTTAATAATAGAAAGTTACTCAAGTAAAAGTGAGTCAGCCAGTAAAATACTACTTGAGTAAAAGTCTAAAAGTACTAAATATACTTAAGTATCAAAAATAAATGCAATTGCTCAAATATACTTAAGTATCAAAAGTAAAATAATAAATCATTTAAAATTCCTTAAATGAAGCAAAGCAGACGTAACCATTTTCTTGTTTAAAAATTGTATGGATAGCCAGGGGCACAATCCAACACTCAGACATTATTTACAATATATACATGTGTGTTGAGTAAGTCTGCCAGGCCAGCGGTATTAGGGATGACCACTTGTTCTCTTACTAAGTTATTGAATTTGAATTGAAGTTTTGGAACATTTTAGTCATTTAGCAGACACTCTTATCCAGAGCGACTACAGGAGCAATTAACTGTCTTGTTCAAGGGCACATTAGCAGATTTTTCACGTAGTCAGCTTGGGGTTTCTAACCAGCGACCTTTCAGTTACTGGCCCAAAGATCTTAACCGCTAGGTTACCTGCCGCCCTAATGAAATCTAACAACAAACTAAGTCTTGCTACGGTTCCAATGTGTAGTCTCAGTGCAGATTGTGGGCTGCTTTCTAAAGTACATAACATGCTGTCCATATTCAGTGAGGGTACAAAACATTAGGAACATAAGAACACCTTCCCAATATTGAGTTGATTGTTGACTTCAGGAAGCAGAGGTGGGAACATGCCCCAATCCACATCAACAGGACTGCAGTAGAGAGAGTCAGTGGTTTTAAGTTCCTCGGTGGACACAGAGGACTTGACATGGACCAATAAAACCACCACTCTTGTCAAGAGGATGCAATAGCGTCTCTACATCCTATGGCGGATGAAGAAATTCAGCATGTCCCCCCCGGGTCCCCCGGGTCCGTCCAAATACTGCCGCTACGCCATCGAAGCGTCCTGCCTGGTTGCATTACGGCCTGGTTGTGGAATTGCTCTGTCCATGAACGCAAGGTCCTCCGGCAGGTATGTGAAGACACACCCCAGCCCGAGCCTTTCACTCTCTCACCATCAGGTAGACGGTATCTGAGTATGAGGTCTGATACCAACAGGCTCAGAAATAGATTCTATCTACAAGCCATCAAACTGCTGAACACTTGAACTGGACTGACCACCTGCTCTGATTCTCCGCAACTTAGCACACATTCACTCACTCACTCACACACCCACACAGACACACACACACACACACACACACACACACACACACACACACACACACACACACACATACATACATTCATGCTACACACACATTACAACTGCTGCTAGCACTCTTACAATGATTGCTAAATATTGCACAATTTAAACCCTTGCCCCCCAATCCCCCCTTCCCCAAAACACATGTAAATATTGTAAATTGTGTATCTATAAATTGTGCCTTCCTTAAAATGTTTATTCTATTCTACCGAGCCATTTACTTTGTTCGTATTCTTATCCTTTTTTATTTCTAATTGTTGTTGCATTGTTGAGAAGGAACCTGCAAGTAAGCATTTCATGTGTATCCCGTACATACGACTCATAAAACTTGAAATGTTTCAGTATCAATAAACCGGTTTTCTCTGGTTGTGATGGACCACATGTGCCTTCTGCTAGCCAGACACGGTCTGATATCTCAGTTCACACTGAACCAGGCAGAAAGCCAAGTTTCAAGTTCAGTGGAAGCCACTCCTACTGCTCAGAACAAACAGGGAAACTAAACGTATTTCTGAGACTCTGCTGCTTAGTCTGTTAGTCTGTGTATCACCGTGGCAGAAGCAACTTTAGAAGATAAGGATTTGATTACCTGTTCAATCTGTCTGGACCTACTGAAGGATCCAGTGACTACTGCCTGTGGACACAGTTACTGTATGGGCTGTATTAAGGACTGCTGGGATCAGGATGATCTGAAAGGTGTCTACAGCTGTCCCCTGTGCAGACAGACCTTCACCCCAAGACTTGTTCTGTGGAAAAATACTCTACTGAATTAGTGGAGAAATTGAAGACAGGACTCCAACCTGCTCCTCCTAATCTCTGATAAGATGGACCTTTAGGTGTGGGGTGACTTCTGCACTGGGAGAAAACTCATAGCTGTCAAGTCCTGTCTGCTGTGTCCAGCCTCTTACTGTGAGTCTCACCTGAAACTTCATAATGACCTCAACCTGGGAAAAAAACATGAAGCCACTGGACAACTACAGAAGATCTGCTCTCATCACAATAAATTGCTGGAGGTTTACTGCTGTACCGATCAACACTGTATCTGTCTGCTGTGTGTGATGGATGAACATAAAGGCCATGATACGGTGTCAGTTGTAGCTGAAAGGACTGAGAAACAGGTAAGGATTGGAACAGTTAAATATCATACATCTACATATAAACATTTGTTCATCTCTTTTACTCTAGCATCGAGACCAGTGACTGAGAAAAGTGTAATACGAAGAGTAGAGAGACTCACACAACCTGTTGCTAACTCTTTGCTACCTCATGTTCCATCTGGTTAATATTACATTTACATTATTATTATTAGGTTTACATATAAAACAGAGAATGATAGGTTACATTTGAAAAGAGGTCATCCAATCAGTGTAAAGCCCAACCCATTTGAGCTGAGAATGGAGTGTTTTCTGTCTGTTCAGTAATATCACCAATTGTACAGAAAAGCCAGATTTCTCACATAAAGAAGCAACTCCAATGGCAAGGCAATGGGAGGAGATGGAGCAAGATGAAACAGTGACAACATTCAGATACTACCTTGTCAGATGCACAGCAGCCTGTCTGATAGCAATTGAATCATCCTATGGGTATGATACATTTCTTTGCAGAAGCAGTTGGAGGAGAATCAGCAGAAATCTGAGCTGAAAACCCAGGATAGTGAGAAGGAAATGCAGAAGCTGAGACAGGCTGTGGTCTCTCTGAAGGTGAATGTTAGGTCCATATATAGTGAAATTACAGTCAGGCTGTCTGGGGTCCTGGCGAGAGCTGAGTGAATAGGGTGGTTGAAATCGACCCCATCCTCTCTGTGTCGTAAAAATGCTCTGCACAGGCGTAATTGGAAGACAGTGAGAGGACCTTTACTGAGCTGATTCGCTCCATTGATGGAAGGCGCTCCGAGGTGAAGGAGCTGATCAGAACCCAGGAGAAGGCTGATGTGAGACAGGCTAAAATGTGACTGAAGCAACTGGAGCCGGAGCTGGCTGAGCTAAGGAAGAGATGCTGAGCTGGAGCAGCTTTCACACACAGATCACATCCATTTCCTCCAGGTGACTTCTCTATCCTAGATGTCCCTCACAAATGACTTTTCAGTGACTATCTCTAGACTTCTTTCTCAGTGAAATGTACTTAAAAAAAACAACCTTTGTCTTTGTCAATAGCGTAGAATTTCCAGTCCCTCTGTGTCCCTCCTATATCTGAGGCTATACCCACTATCATTAAGCTCCCGAGTGGTTCAGCGGTCACTGCATCCCAGTGCAAAAGGCATCACTCGAGTCACTGGTTCAAATCCAGGCTGCATCACAACTGGCCGTGATTGCGAGTCCCATAGGGCGGCGCCCAGTGTCGTCCAGGTTGACGTGGGTAGGCCGTCATTGTAAATAAAAATGTGTTCTTCACTGACTTGCCTAGTTAAATAAAGGTTCAGTCTCATTTTCGCATGCAAGGAAATTTGACTCTGAACTGAAAGAGTGACTGCAAGCCATCTGCAAGGAAGAAATTGACAGGATATCTGGGAAGCGCTAAAGTCTTATTTTTGTAAATTAGTTTTTGCTAGATATTAAATCATTTGTGCTATTTGATGGCTAAATTACCATCACTCAGTGATGTTGCCCTCCTAAAAGTTGTTGTAGCCAACTGATGATGGGTGTCTGTTCCAACTGTTCACCCTTCTGAGCAAAAGACCAGAGAGAATGTGAGTAAAGTACAAACACGCATGCACACACATACTTCATGTTCACTGACTGTAAAAATAAATTAAAAAAATAAAAGCTAGCTGGAACCGTTCTGAGTGGTCAGCTTCTGAACCACCCGCTAAATGCTGAATGCTAAGGATCCACAGAGGGTTCAATAGGAACCAGGCAGTTGTATGAAAGCATTCCATACGATCAGTGACAAATCTGTATTATAAACATGCATATGAAAAAGTAAATAATAGCAGAGAAATATAAACCCAGATAAATGCAGGCTACACATGCTAATGGCAAAAGGTATAACGTTAAAACTGTGGATATATAAAGGCTATAGGCCTATAGAGGCCAGTAAAGGCACATGTGTAGGTCTGCCTGCTGATAATATCTGGAAGAAAACATTATGGATGGACCACATTCAGAAGCTAACCCAATGCAGAAACTCATTCAATAATAGAGCTGCAAGCAGCAATGAACAGGTTTCACACAATAACAAAAAGGACTCAAGATCAGTTGGTTAACAAAGAAAGCACTCTATCATGTAGGAACTACCTTCCTTTATGCGCAATCATGAGTCTAAATACAACATCTGGAGGGAATCTGACGTATGGTTCATGACGGGAAGATGATTTTGAGCATTAGTTACATGTGCAAAGAATAAGTTGTTAATAATTGCCTTGTTTTTTGAGAAATCAATACCAAATTCAGTGTAGTTCATTTTAGGGACATCCATGAACGCGATGACAAGTTGATAGGCCACTGTGGATTTACACCACTGTCTGATAGGCCACTGTGGATTTACACTTAAATCTGATTTCCTGATTTATCGATAACTCAGCCATCTCTTAACCAATCCCTTGACTTTTCTCAAACTAAGTTAAAAGTGTTATGGTATGATATAATAATGGCTTTGGAGGAGATGGTTGCCGTTTTATGGTCCCCTAACCAATTTCTATTGTTGAGTGGATAATCTGCCTTTACCATCGGTCCTATTAGCCAATAATAAAAGGGATAAGATGAATAGACGAGCTACGAGCACGTATATCCTACCAACGGGACATTAAAAACTGTAATAGCTTATGTTTCACAGAGTCGTGGCTGAACGACGACATGAATAACATACAGCTAGATGGGTTTTTACCTTTTTCGGTAGGATAGAACAGCAGCCTCTGGTAAGACAAGGGGAGGCGGTCTATGTATATCTGTAAACAACAGCCGGTACATGAAATCTAAGGATGTTTTGAAGTTTTGCTCGCCTGAGGTAGATTATCTCGTGATAAGCTGTTGACCACACTATTTACCAAGAAAGTTTTCATCTATATTCTTCGTAGCTGTCTATATACCACCACAAACCGAGGCTGGCACTAAAACCGCACTCAATGAGCTGTATACAGCCATAAGCAAACAGGAAAACACTCCGCCAGAGGTGGCGCTCCTAGTGGTCAGAGACTTTAATGCAGTGAAACTTAAATCCATTTTACCTCATTTCTGCCAGCATGTTAAATGTGCAATCAGAGGGAAGAAAACTCTAGACCACCTTTACTCCACACACAGAGACACGTACAAAGATCTCTCTCCATTTGGCAAATCTGACCATAATTCTATCCTCTTGATTCCTGCTTACAAGGAAAAACTAGATGAAGCAGATACTAAGTTACAGGACTGTTTTGTTAACACAGACTGGAATCAAATCAAATAAAATTGCATTTGTCACATGCGCCGAATATAACAGGTGTAAAACCTTACAGTGAAATGCTTACTTACAAGCCCTTAATCAACAATGCAGTTAAGAAAAAAACCTAACAAAAATAAGAAATAAAAGTAATAAATAATTAAAGAGCAGCAGTAAAATAACAACAGCGACGTATATACAGGGGGTACCGGTACAGAGTCAATGTGCAGGCCATCGGTTTGTCGAGGTAATTGAGGTAATATCTACATGTAGGTAGAGTTATTAAAGTGACTATGCATAGATAATAACAGAGAGTATCAGTGGCGTAAAATAGGGAGGGGGGGCAATGCAAATAGTCTGGGTAGCCATTTGATTAGCTGATCAGGAGTCTTATGGCTTGGGGATAGAAGATGTTTAGAAGCTTCTTGGACCTAGACTTGGCGCCCCGGTACCACTCGCTGTGAGGTAGCAAAGAGAATAGTCTATGACTAGGTTGGCTGGAGTCTTTGACAATTTTTAGGGCCTTCCTCTGACACCGCCTGGTATAGAGGTCCTGGATGGCAGGGAGCTTACTCCCAAGCCATAAGACTCCTGAACAGCTAATCAAATGGCCACCCAGACTATTTGCATTGTCCCCCCTATTTTACGCTGCTGCTATTCTCTGTTTATTATCTATGCATAGTCACTTTAACTCTACCTACATGTAGATATTACCTATATACCTTGACTAACCGGTGCTCACGCATATTGACTCTGGACCGGTACCCCCCTTGTTATTTTACTGCTTCTCTTTAATTACTTGTTAATTCTTTTATTTTTTTACTTATCTATTCTTTACTTAACACTTATTTTTCTTAAAACTGCATAGTTGAGGACATCCCGGGTGCGACCGGGAGGTCCTAGCTTCGTCCGGGTTAGGGAGGGTTTGGCCGGTAGGGATATCCTTGTCTCATCGCACACTAGCGACTCCTGTGGCGGGCCGGGCACAGTGCGCGCTAACCAGGTCGCCAGGTGCACGGTGTTTCCTCCGACACATTGGTGCGGCTGGCTTGTAAGGTTAAAAAAATGTCCATGATGGTGGAAAATCTAGCCTGACAGACCTTATGGATCCTTGATGCACATTTGTTCAGCATTAGGAAAGACACCTACAGTACATAGGTTAGTAGTACATAGTTTCAAGTCTCTATGTCAAATTAGGCAGCAGATATGAGTGTTTATGTGGGACTGCTTATAAAAAGAATACAGAATGCAAACCATGGCTGTGAACCCCTAATTATACTAAGTCAAACAAAACATCTTAGGTCAAAAAATTGCACAAAAATTGGTTGAATCAATGTTGTTTACATGTCCTTTCAACAAAATAAACCAATGTGGAAAATGTGTTGGATTTGCAAAAAGTCATCAACATAAGGGAATTTAGTATTTTTTCACCTAACTTTTTACCTAAATCCAATGACATGGTGAAATGTTTTGTTGAGTTTATATTTGGTCAACTATTATCTCTACTTGCACATCATCATCTGCACATCTATCATTAATTTACTAAATTATAATTACTTGCTACTATGGCCTATTTATTGCCTTACCTCCTCACGCCATTTGCACACACTGTATATAGACTTTCTTTTTTTATATTGTGTTATTGACTGTACGCTTGTTTATTCCATGTGTAGTTTTGTAGTTTTGATTTACATTTGGTTGAGTTGTCAACTAATGTGAATTCAAGAGATTAGTGATGCTTGTCGGGCGGCGGGTGCGAGCAACGAACGGTAGGAAAGCATGCATTTAGTTTTACTAGCGTTTAAGAGCAGTTGGAGGCCAAGGAAGGAGTGGTGTATGGCATTGAAGCTTGTTTGGAGGTTTGTTAACACAGTGTCCAAAGAAGGGCCAGAGGTATACCGAATGGTGTTGTCTGAGTAGAGGTGGATCAGGGAATCACCCGCAGCAAGAGCGACATTGTTGATATATACAGAGAAAAGAGTCGGCCCGAGAATTGAACCCTGTGGTACCCCCATAGAGACTGCCAGAGGTCCGGACAACTGGCCCTCCGATTTGACACATTGAACTCTGTCTGATAAGTAGTTGGTGAACCAGGCGAGGCAGTCATTTGAGAAACCAAGGCTGTTGAGTCTGCCGATAAAAATACGGTGATTGACAGAGTCAAAAGCATTGGCCAGGTCGATGAAGATGGCTGCACAGTACTGTCTTTTATCGATGGCGGTTATAATATCGTTTAGTACCTTGAGCGTGGCAGAGGTGCACCCGTGACCAGCTCGGAAATCGGAATGCACAGCGGAGAAGGTATGGTGGGATTCGAAATGGTCAGTGACAGTTTGGGTCTAGAGTGTCACCCCCTTTGAAGAGGGGGATGACTGCGGCAGCTTTCCAATCTTTGGGGATCTCGGACGATACGAAAGAGGGGTTGAGCAGACTGGTAATATGGGTTGCAACAATGGTGGCGGATAATTTCAGAAAGAAAGGGTCCAGATTGTCTAGCCCAGCTGATTTGTACGGGTCCAGGTTTTGCAGCTCTTTCAGAACCTCCGCTATCTGGATTTGGGTGAAGTTGGGGAGGCTTGGGCAAGTAGCTGCGGGGGGTGCGGAGCTGTTGGCCGGGGTTGGGGTAGCCAGGAGGAAAGCATGGCCAGCCGTAGAGAAATGCTTATTGAAATTCTCGATTATCATAGATTTATCAGTGGTGACCGTGTTACCTAGCCTCAGTGCAGTGGGCAGCTGGGAGAAGGTGCTCTTGTTCTCCATGAACTTTACAGTGTCCCAGAACTCTTTTGAGTTAGAGCTACAGGATGTAAATTTCTGTTTGAAAAAGCTAGCCTTTGCTTTCCTAACTGACTGTGTGTATTGGTTCCTGACTTCCCTGAACAGTTGCATATTGTTGGGATAATTCTATTGTATTGCAGTCCGCCACAGGATGTTTTTGTGCTGGTCGAGGGCAGTCAGGTCTGGAGTGAACCAAGGGCTACATCTGTTCTTAGTTCTACATTTTTAGTAGGATATTTAGTAGGATATTATGGATGAAGTATCCTACTATGAGTCTAACAAAAATGAGACAGTGATTTGTTGTGAGATTTCGGCATCTCTATTCTCAGTCCAGTGACAGACCACTTGCACCCTCTTCTGGGCAGACCTGGTACCTATCATCACGGACAAAACCAGGAAGCCACAGGAAAATAAGGAAACGTATATGGTCTTTGTTACTCTACTACACACACTGTCCGTTAGTGTCGTGATTTTTTAAAATTCCTCATTAAAACTGTAAACTTGTTAAGAAACAGGTTTTAATCGGTGGTGCACTAAATAACTACACGTAGGTAGGTCTTTTTAAAATATCGGGTTAGGTTCAGCTGTTGGGTGAGTATAATTTGTTGAACGTTTCAACAGGAATCTGTTCCAAAAACTTCGTAAATAGCAAGGTTGCCTACAAATAACGCATACAAAGTTGTATTGCGGCAGAATATGATACCGGGTAGGTAGTGGACTAATTAATTACGTTTTTCACTCACCATGTTTATTCCGAAAAAATGTCTGTCCTCACTCTGGTAGCCTATTGACAAACATTAAGAATACGTTACGTGGTGAGTTGATGCCTATATGGCAGCTATTTCGCTAACGTTAGGTGAATTGATAATGTTACTTTGTATGCATTTGTTGGCAACCGTGTACTTTACGAAGTTTTTGGAACAGATTCCTGTTTTAACGTTCCACAAATTATACCCACCCGTATTCAGGGATGATGGGATCAGGATGACCCGATGGCTGTCTACATCTATCCCCTGTGTAAAGACAGCTTAATTCCCAGGCCTGTTCTGAAGAAAAACACTCTTCTGGCTGAATTGGTGGAAAACTAAAGAAAACAGGACCCCGAGCTGCTCCTCCAGCTCTCTGTTAAACTGGACCTGGAAATGTAGAGTGTGACGTCTGCACTGGGAGAACTCAAAGCAGTCAAGTCCTGTCTGGTGTGTCTGGCCTCTTACTGTGAGACTCATCTCAAACTCACAATGGATCCCCTGCCTTTAAGAAGCACAAACTGGTCAAAGCATTGACACAACTACAGGAGAAAATATAATCTCATCATGACAAACTGCTAGAGATTTACTGCTGTATCTGTGTACGATGGATGAACATAAAGGCCGTGATGCTGGTTTAGCTGCACCAGAAAGGATAAAGAAACTGGTAAGGATAGGAACCCCACTGTAACATCTCACACAGGCTATTTACAAAAATGTGTCTATCTTCTAGCTATATACATCATCTAAACAGATAGCATGCCACCCCACACTATTTAATTTCAGCCTAAACTATATTTATACATGGTCTCTCATTAAGTTCACATAGGGCTGTTTGATGCATTAGACACTACACTTGTTTCAATGTGGTATGATGTATTTCTCTGCACAAACCCATTGGGAAGAATCATCAGAAATTCAACCAGATAATCCAGGAAAGAGAGGAGGTGTCATACCATAAGTACAGTACCAGTCAAAAGTTTGGACACACCTACTGTCATCAAGGCAATGGGTTGCTACTTTGAATAATCTCAAATATAAAATATATTTTGATTTGTTTAACACTTTTTTTGGTTACTACATGATTCCATATGTGTTATTTCATAGTTTTGATGTCTTCACTATTATTCTACAATGTAGAAAAAAGTACAAATAAGGAAAAACCCTTGAATGAGTAGGTGTTTCCAAACTTTTGACTGGTACTGTATATATATTACAGGCTGTCTAGGATCCTGATGAGAGCTGGGTGAATGGGCTGTTCAAATGGACCCCCCCTGCTCTCTGTGTGTCCTAACAGAACTCTGCACAGGCAGCAGTGGAGGACAGTGAGAGGATCTTTACTGAGCTGATCTACTCCATTAAAACAAGGCACTCTGAGGTGCAGGAGCTGAACAGAGCCCAGGAGAAGGCTGAAGTGAGTTGGGCTGAAGGACTCCTGGAGCAACTGGAGCAGGAGGTGGCTGAGCTGAGGAGGAAAGATGTGGATATAATGCAGCTCTCTCACACAGAGGCCCACATCCATTTCCTCCAGGTCAGGTGACAGTATAAAGACTGTCTTCTAAAGCAGCTCTCACACAGAGGCCCACATCCATTTCCTCCAGGTCAGGTGACAGTATAAAGACTGTCTTCTAAAGCAGCTCTCTCACACAGAGGCCCACATCCATTTCCTCCAGGTGACAACCTAGGTTACATCACTGGTTCTGTACAGTCCTGAGCAGTCTCACATGATCCCTGAATACCAAATCATCCCATACATAGGCGCTTGTGTAGATCAGAGAGGATTGGATAGGTAAGGCAATATGGTGTTTGCTCCATCTTGTCCTCTGAAAGACCATGTGGAATTGTTGTCATTTTATGGGACACCTGTCTAATTTTCCCTGATCTCAAATAGTTTTAGATTGTAAATGCCTTTGCTTCTCAGTCTTTTTCTTTCACTTATTTATCTCTCAGTAGAGTTTCCAGTCTCTCTGTGTCCTTCCTGGATCTAAAGCCGTACCCAGCATCTCTGTCAACTAACACAAATCTTATGATTGTGTGAAGAAATGTGTCTCTGACCTGAAAAAGCCACTACAAAACTTGATGAAAAAGAACATGGTGAAGATATCTGGAGCAGGTAATGATGAACACATATTGACAGAAATATATCTGGGAAATTGAATATTTTTACAAGAATATACACAATGTTACCAAGTGATAATTGTGGACAATGACCATTAATATGACTATTTTTCTTCATTAGTCAAAAAGGTTTACATTGTTCCACTTACTGATCCCAATACCAGAGAGTTCTTGAAATGTAAGCAATTTTGTTCTAATTCTACTACGAAATATACATACAGTACAGTGTATATACCCCATAAGTATGTATACTCATGACCATTTACTAGCAATCACAGAAACACAAACCCACACACCTAACGGCATTTCATAAAACATTTGTATATGTTTTTCTCAGACTCCTGCTAGCTCACTTTGGATCCAGACCCAGCCAATGAGTACCTCTGGCTGTCTGAGGGGAACAGAAAGGGGATATGTAGAAGAGTCTCAGTCCTATCCTTACCATCCAGACAGATTTATCGACATTGAAAGGGTCTGTCTGGAGCCTGCTACTGGGAAGTAGAGTGGAGCAGGGAGAGAGTTGAAGTAGCTGTCTCATACAGAAGCATCAGCAGGGATGGAGAGGAATATGAGAGTGATTTTCGATGGAATTATCAGTTCTGGTGTTTGAACTGCAACTCACCCATTCACACTTTCTGGCACAATCAAAACATGACGGATATCCCTGTCCCCTGCCCCTCCAGAGTAAGAGTGTACATGGACCACAGGGCAGGAACTCTGTCCTTTTAGTGTCTCTGACACAATGACCCTCCTCCACAGAGTTCTGACCACACACACAGCGTTTGGGTTGTATTATGATGACTCATCTGTGAGGATACTGACACCTATTCAATGATACGCATATACAGTTTAGTTATTCACACACAAAAAAACGAGTGAAAGACATACAGTGCAGGTAACGTTGGAAACCAGAGGATTTATATGAAAACCACAACAGCAACAATATGTATATGAAAACCACAAAATGATTGTTCAATCAACAAATATGTATAAGCAAATTAAGTATAAACAAAGTGTAAACAAATGAGTCATATGTGCACTTCAATGGTGGAGGGAATGATGGTGAAGTCTGAGAGGGTAGTAGTCAATTATACATACTTGATTATTAAGTTGCTTGGCTGTTTCACTATAACTGAAATCTGTGATTTTGGGACGTTAGAAAATATTTGTAATGAAACTAATACTGTATATTGATTATGTGCCTTCGTGAAGATAACTGCTTGATTGTATTGTATCATGTTTGTGTTAAATGATGTAGAATAAACTTGAAATTGAGGTACTTTGGTTCATATTCAGTGTAATATTTTTTATTTCTATGTTGAATTGTTGTTAGTTTATCAATATCACAATACAAGATCCTCAATAATCCAAAGACAAAGTCTGCACATTAACACTGTGCTTGTTTAACTGATGACCAACATATCCATATTTAATGACCTACCATGCAAATAAATAGCTAAGTATTAGAGAAACATTGTAAATGTGAAGAAAAAAATTAAGTCCAATTAAAGTGAGCCAATGATTTGTGAGCTTATATTGTAGTTCCATTCAAACACCTGTAACCTGAGGAGAGGCACATGTAGACCACATGCCCCACCTCCAGCAGCAGTGGCTGTGGTGTATATGCACTTGTTTTGGTCACTAGTAACATTTCCATCATTGGGCAAGTGTGTTTTGCATAACCCGGTGCCCCAGGTGGGTGGAGATTTCGGCTAAGGACCAATGGATTGGTCTAAAATGTACAAACGCTGCCTACCTGGGGCACCGTGCAATGCAAAACCAATGTTCTATACATGATAACACCCACATACAGGAATAATTTTGAACATTTGTTTTCAAGATGTGAATATCACAGCACTGAGAATGCACAGTGACAGCCCATGTATGCCCTCTACTGGGCCGTCCTGGTATTTGATTTGAGTTCACGCCATAGAATAATAAACTCAGCAAAAAAAGAAACGTCCTCTCACTGTCAACTGTGTTCATTTTCAGCAAACTTAACGTGTAAATATTTGTATGAACATAAGATTCAACAACTGAGACATAAACTGAACAAGTTCCACAGACATGTGACTAACAGAAATGGAATAATGTGTCCCTGAACAAAGGGGTGGTCAAAATCAGAAGTAACAGTCAGTATCTGGTGTAGCCACCAGCTGCAGTAAGTACTGCAGTGCATCTCCTCCTCATGGACTGCACCAGATTTGCCCGTTCCTTGCTGCGAGATGTTACCCCACTCTTCCACCAAGGCACCTGCAAATTCCGGGACATTTCTGGGGGGAATGGCCCTGGCCCTCACCCTCCGATCCAATAGGTCCCAGATGTGCTCAATGGGATTGAGATCCTGGCTCTTCGCTGGCCAAATCACGCACAGAACGAGCAGTATAGCTGGTGGCATTGTCATGCTGGAGGGTTATGTCAGGATGAGCCTACAGGAAGGGTACCACATGAAGGAGGAGGATGCCTTCCCTGTAAATCACAGCGTTGAGATTGCCTGCAATGACAACAAGCTCAGTCCAATGATGCTGTGACAAACCGCCACAAATCATGACAGAACCTCAACCTCCAAATCGATCCCGCTCAAGAGTACAGGCCTCGGTGTAATGCTCATTACTTCGACGATAAACGCAAATCCGACCGCACTTTTTGCCAGTCCTGTCTGGTCCAGCGACGGTGGGTTTGTGCCCATAGGCGGCGTTGTTGCTGGTTATGTCTGGTGAGAACAGGCCTACAAGCCCTCAGTCCAGCCTCTCTCAGCCTATTGCGGACAGTCTGAGCACTGATGTAGGGATTGTGCATTCCTGGTGAAACTCGGGCAGTTGTTGCCATCCTGTACCTGTCCCGCAGGTGTGATGTTCGGATGTACTGATTCTGTGCAGGTGTTGTTACACGTGGTCTGCCACTGTGAGGACGATCAGCTGTCCGTCCTGCTTAAGCGTCTCAATGTATTGCCCTGGCCACATCTGCAGTCGTCATGCCTCCTTGCAGCATGCCTAAGGCACGTTCACGCAGATGAGTAGGGACCCTGGGCAACTTTCTTTTGGTGTATTTCAGAGTCAGTAGAAAGGCCTCTTTAGCGTCCTAAATTTTCATAACTGTGACCTTATTTGCCTACCGTCTGTAAGCTGTTAGTGTCTTAATTACCGTTCCACAGGTGCATGTTCATTAATTGTTTATGGTTCATTGAACAAGCATGGGAAACAGTGTTTAAAGCCTTTACAATGAAGATCTGTGAAGTTATTTTGATTTTTACAAATTATCTTTGAAAGACAGGGTCCTGAAAAAGGGATGTTTTTGTTGTTGTTGCTGAGGTAGGTATACTAGTGGGGTATTCCAGGAAGCAGGATTATTAAATTACCCAGCTAACATTGATAAAACAGCCACATATGACTTGATTGTCTGGTTGATTAAGAAAGCTACATTTGTATATGGGTTGTTGAGTCAATTATAAGTCTATATTTCTCAAAAAGAGGAACTTATTTCAAGCAATTTTGTTAGCTGGCTAACTCATTTATCCAGCATTCTAGAACAGTTGAATATAAACAAAACATATCCGATACGGCTGCTCAGTGATAAGAGCTGTAAAGTTTGGTCAGAGTTGTCTCCAACACACCAACCTTCCTCCAAATGAACACTGATTAAAGGAAATCAGATTCAGACAATAATCTCTACCCTCCTAATATAGACTGTATATTCTTCAGTATCCAAGATGGCGTAGCAGTCGGACGTGTGTTTTGTCTTGTCCCGTCCTGTCTGGTGTAAATATAGTTTTCCTCGTTTTTTTCTGTATATATTTCGTACATATTTTAATCTCACTTTCCAACTACAGGCTGAATATACTCTCCTGCAACCCGCCTCACCCAATGTGGTACGGATCTGCTTTTTCTATACTTTAGAACCGGAACCCCCATCAGAAGCTAGCCAGCTAACTAGCTACTAGCTAGTACTCAGTTAGCCACTGCTAGCGGTCTTCAAAGTTAACTAGGACACCAGCGCAACATCAACCCAGAGCATATCGGACTGCTTTTCTCTACCACATCTCTGGATTCCTACCGCTAGCTCTGAACCTTTACACCGGATCATCGCAACTAGCTAGCTGCAATCCGAGTGGCTACTCCTGGCTAACGTCTCTGTCCCAAAGCAAGCACCAGTTAGCCTTGAGCTAGCCTCGAGCTAAGCCCATCTCCCGACTAGCCGAAGAGGTCCAACAGCAAATTGTTGGGCTACAATACCTCTTTTGCCAATTGGCCTGGACCCTTTACTGCCGACACGGAGCCCCGCCGATCCATCACGACTGGTCTGCCGACATAATTGTCCGAGGTGGTTTCAACAGGCTTTTCCGTTGCGACATCGCCAAAGATCCATCTGCTGGCCAAAGCCCGCTAGCTTTCTGAATCGCTGTGTCTCCAGCTCACCTAGCGTACTAGCAACTACAGAAATGCCCCGACTCACTTATTGCTGCTCATTGGACCCTATGATTATTCGGCTACTCATGCCTCTCCTAACGTCAATATGCCTTGTCTACTGCTGTTTAGGTTAGTTATTATTGTTTTATTTCACCATGGAGCCCCCAGCCCTGCCCTAAATGCCTTAGATAGCTATTTTGTTGCACCCTCCACACATGCGGAGACCTCACCTGGTTTTACTGTTGCCTCCAGAGACGCAACCACTCTCATTGTCATTCAATGCCTAGGTTTACCTCCACTATACTCACATCATACCATACCCTTGTCTGTACATTATGCCCTGAATTGAATCTACCACGCCCAGAAATCTGCTCCTTTCCTTCTTTGTCCCCAACGCACTAGACGACCAGTTCTTATAGCCTTTAGCCGTACCCTTATCCTACTCCTCCTCTGGTGATGTAGAGGTTAACCCAGGCCCTGTTGCCCCCAGCACCACACCTATTCCTAAGGTGCTCTCATTTGTTGACTTCTGTAACCGTAAAAGCCTTGGTTTCATGCATGTTAACATCAGAAGCCTCCTCCCTAAGTTTGTTTTATTCACTGCTTTAGCACACTCCGCCAACCCTGATGTCCTAGCCGTGTCTGAATCCTGGCTTAGGAATGCCACCATAAATTCTGACATTTCCATCCCCAACATTTTCAGACAAGATAGAAATGGCAAAGGGGGCGGAGTTGCAATCTACTGCAGAGATAGAATGCAGAGTTCTGTCATACTATCCAGGTCTGTGCCCAAACAATTCGAGCTTATACTTTTAAAAATCCACCTTTCCAGAAATAAGTATCTCACTGTGGTTGCTTGTTATAGACCCCCTCATCCCCCAGCTGTGCCCTGGACACCATATGTGAATTGATTGCCCCACATCTATCTTCAGAGTTCGTACTGTTAGGTGACCTAAACTGGGATATGCTTAGCACCCCGGCCGTCCTACAATCTAAGATAGATGCACTCAATCTCACACAAATTATCAAGGAACCTACCAGGTACAAACATAAATCCGTAACCATGGGCACCCTCATAGATATCATCCTGACCAACTTGCCCTCTAAATAGCCTCCAGGATTTATGCTGCAGTAGTTTGTGTCGGGGGGCTAGGGTCAGTTTGTTATATTTGGAGTACTTCTCCTGTCCTATTCGGTGTCCTGTGTGAATCTAAGTGTGCGTTCTCTAATTCTCTCCTTCTCTCTCTCGGAGGACCTGAGCCCTAGGACCATGCCCCAGGACTACCTGACATGATGACTCCTTGCTGTCCCCAGTCCACCTGGCCATGCTGCTGCTCCAGTTTCAACTGGCCTGGGCCCTAGGACCATGTCCCAGGACTACCTGACATGATGACTCCTTGCTGTCCCCAGTCCACCTGGCCATGCTGCTGCTCCAGTTTCAACTGTTCTGCCTTACTATTATTCGACCATGCTGGTCATTTATGAACATTTGAACATCTTGGCCACGTTCTGTTATAATCTCCACCCGGCACAGCCAGAAGAAGACTGGCCACCCCACATATGCTCTCTCTAATTCTCTCTTTCTTTCTCTCTCTCGGAGGACCTGAGCCCTAGGACCGTGCCCCAGGACTACCTGACATGATGACTCCTTGCTGTCCCCAGTCCACCTGACTGTGCTGCTGCTCCAGTTTCAACTGTTCTGCCTTATTATTATTCGACCATGCTGGTCATTTATGAACATTTGAACATCTTGGCCATGTTCTGTTATAATCTCTACCCGGCACAGCCAGAAGAGGACTGGCCACCCCACATAGCCTGGTTCCTCTCTAGGTTTCTTCCTAGGTTTTGGCCTTTCTAGGGAGTTTTTCCTAGCCACCGTGCTTTTACACCTGCATTGCTTGCTGTTTGGGGTTTTTAGGCTGGGTTTCTGTACAGCACTTTGAGATATCAGCTGATGTACGAAGGGCTATATAAATAAATTTGATTTGATTTGATTAAATACACCTCTGTTGTCTTCAACCAGGATCTCAGCAATCACTGCCTCATTGCCTGCGTCCGTAATGGGTCCACGGTCAAATGACCACCCCTCATCACTGTCAAACTCTCCCTAAAACACTTCAGTGAGCAGGCCTTTCTAATCGACCTGGCCCGGGTATCCTAGAAGTATATTGACCTCATCCCGTCAGTCGAGGATGCCTGGTTGCTCTTTAAACGTGCTTTCCTCACCATCTTAAATAAGCATGCCCAATTCAAAAAATGTAGAAATAAGAACAGATATAGCCCTTGGTTCACCCAAGACTTGACTGCCCTTGACCAGCACAAAAACATCCTGTGGCGTACTGCATTAGCATCAAATAGCCCCAGCGATATGCAACTTTTCAGGGAAGTCAGGAACCAATATACACAGTCAGTTAGGAAAGCTAAGGCTAGCTTTTTCAAACAGAAATTTGCATCCTGTAGCACTAATTCCCCAAAAATTTGGGACACTGTAAAGTCCATGGAGAATAAGAGCACCTCCTCCCAGCTGCCCACTGTACTGAGGCTAGGAAAAATTGTCACCACCGATAAAGCTACGATAATCGATCATGTCAATAAGCATTTTTCAATGGCTGGCCATGCTTTCCACCTGGCTACCCTTACCCCACTCAAGAGCTCTGCACCCCCCACAGAAACTTGCCCAAGCCCCCCCTCCTGCTTCTCCTTCACCCAAATCCAGACAGCGGAGGTTCTGAAAGAGCTGCAGAATCTGGATCCCTACAAATCAGCAGGGCTAGACAATCTGGACCCTCTCTTTCTAAAATGATCTGCCGAAAATGTTGCAACCCATATTACGAGCCTGTTCAACCTCTCTTTTGTATCGTCTAAGATCCCCAAAAATTGGAAAGCTACTGCGGTCATCCCCTCTACAGAGGGGAAGACACTCTAGACCCAAACCGTTATAGACCTATATCCATCCTGCCCTGCCATTCTAAAATCTTCGAAAGCCAAGTTAACAAACAGATCACCGACCATTTCGAATCCCACCGTACCTTCTCCACTATGCAATCTGGTTTCCGAGCTGGTCATGGGGGCCCCTCAGCCACGCTCAAGGTCCTAAACGATATCATGACCTCCATCGATAAAAGACAGTACTGTGCAGCCATCTTCATCGACCTGGCCAAGGCTTCAACTCTGTCAATCACCGCATTCTTATCGGCAGACTCAATAGCCTTGGTTTTTCAAATGACTGCCTCGCCTGGTTCACCAACTACTTTTCAGATAGAGTTCAGTATGTCAAATCAGAGGGCCTGTTGTCCGGACCTCTGGTAGTCTCTATGGGGGTGCCAAAGGGTGCAATTCTCGGGCCGACTCTTTTCTCTGTATATATCAACGATGTCGCTCTTGCTGCTGGTGATTCTCTGATCCACCTCTACACAGATGACACCATTCTGTATACATCTGGCCCTTCTTTGGACACTGTGTTAACAAACCTCCAAACGAGCTTCAATGCCATACAAAACTCCTACCGTTGCCTCCAACCGCTCTTAAATGCTAGTAAAACTAAATGCATGCTCTTCAACCGATTGCTGCCCACACGCGCCCGCCCGGCTAGCATCACTACTCTGGACGGTTCTGACTTATATGTGGACAACTACAAATACCTCGGTGTCTGGTTAGACTGTAAAGTCTCCTTTCAGACTCACATTAAGCATCTCCAATCCAAAATTAAATCTAGAATCGGCTACAAAACCTCCTTCTCTCATGCTGCCAAACATACCCTCGTAAAACTGACTATCCTACCGATCCTTGACTTTGGCGATGTCATTTACTAAATAGCCTCCAACACTCTACTCAGCAAATTGGATGTAGTCTATCACAGTGCCATCCGATTTGTCACCAAAGCTCCAGATACTACCCACCACGGCAACCTGTATGCTCTCGTTGGCTGACCCTCGCTACATATTCGTCGCCAAACCCACTGGCTCCAGGTCATCTATAAGTTTTTGCTAGGTAAGGCCCCGCCTTATCTCAGCTCACTGGTCACTATAGCAACACCCACCCGTAGTATGCGCTCCAGCAGGTATATTTCACTGGTGATACCCAAGGCCAACATCTCATTTGGCCGCCTTTCTTTCTAGTTCTCTGCTGCCAATGACTAGAACGAATTGCAAAAATCACTGAAGCTGGAAACTTATATCTCCTTCTCCCAACTTTAAGCATCAGCCGTCAGAGCGGCTTACGAATCACTGTAGCTGTACACAGCCCATCTGTAAATAGCACGCCCAACTACCTTATCCCCATATTATTTATTTCTTTGCTCTTTTGCACCCCAGTATCTCTACTTGCACATCATCATCTGCACATCTATCACTCCAGTGTTAATGCTAAATTGCAATTATTTCACCTCTATGGCCTATTTATTGCCTTTATCTCCCTAATCTCACTGTACATAGACTTTTTCTATTGTGTTATTGACTGTACGTTTGTTTATCCCATGTGTAACTGTGTTGTTGTTGTTGTTTGTCGCACTGCTTTGCATTATCTTGGCCAGATCGCAGTTGTAAATGAGAATTGTTCTCAACTGGCCTACCTGGTGAAATATATATATATATTTTAAATCATATCATACATGTGTGGACATCGGAAACAGGAAAAAAAGGACATCCAGACATACAATTGTTATGACATCCTTGTTTATTGTTTTGAATTGACGACAATGGCTAGCTAAGGAAGATAATTAGTATATAGAGTAAGGCATCATATTGCAGAGTTTCAAAATTAGACAAAAAAGAAAATAGAAAGAAAGCAAAAAGTGTGGTTCAGCTAAACAAAACATATATTCTTGAGAAAGATCAGTGTGTGAGGAGCTACAGCCTGACTCTCACAGGAACATCCTGGGGCTATTCACTGGGGTTCTGGATGACTATCAATAGATACTCCTTGTCTGGAAGAGAGAAGAGAAAACAAACTGTAAAACCACTGAATGTGTCTCATTACATTTCACTGAATGTGTTTTATTAAATGTAATTGTTTCATTAACTTTACCTTAAACAATTAATGAAATAGTTCATAAATGAACCTCACAATATCGATGTGTCAGATATATTGATGTTCACATGTGTCTGGGCCTCCCTCGAGAACCTGAACCACCTCTGCTTCACTCACCAGGTGCCACCATGATCTCATGCTTTTTGGAGCGGATGCGGAGGAAGGTCAGGTCGTTCTGAGGGTCGAGGTCTCGGACTGTGCTCCTGGCTTTCATAGTGAGCTGGTGCAGCAGACCAGCATACTGCACCGTAGTGGAGTTGTCTAAGGTAGTTCTGATTGGGATACCTGAGAATGACCAACACATAGCATCAACTTTAGTAGAGGTGATGAGAGTAGTACTGATTAGTTAGCCTGCTAGATACATTCAAATTGTATGTCTAAAGTGTAAAATTGTCTGCACATATTTGTGGCTATAGGTACAGCTCCTATAAGAGAATATAGGCATGGGATTGTATTGCTTACCCTCGGCATTAACAACTATTGTTCCAATTACACCTTTGTGAGTTTGAATTCTCTTTAGTGTCTCCTCAACTTCTGCCTGTTTAGGGGAGAAAATAAAACAGCACAAAATCTTTATGCTTTAGCACGCTCATCTGACCAAGACCCTCAAGACAGTCAACAGTTAGCATAAATGTTACCACATTCATAGAAGCTAACCACTTTAGCGACTATTGATGATATTATCTTCTGACTGGGGAAGTTTTGTTAAGAGCCTTGAAGCTTGCTCTAAACATTAACATGCATCGCTTGTGGAATGTTTTTGGAAATATAAGCAATATATCTTCAGAAATAAATACATTTACAAAAAACAAAAGCTTAAATGACTACACACCTTTATAGGGTTAGTGTTCCCACATGGCCATATCCACATGTAACATCGCTGGTTTATGGAAAACAGACGGAAGACATAGTCGGCCAACTGTGATAATTGGCTACTGTATCTAGCGTGCTCCGAACACCTGTGTGTAAGTGTAGTTAGTCAACTGGAGGCACACAAATTGTGGATCTGTGCAAAACTGCTACAAAACTGCCCAAGAACACTAAGGTAACCTGCCTAAATGACTACCGACCCGTAGCACTCACATCTGTAGCCATGAAGTGCTTTGAAAGGCTGGTCATGGCTCACATCAACACCATCATCCCAGAAACCCTAGACCCACTCCAATTTGTATACCGCCCCAACAGATCCACAGATGATGCCATATCTATTGCACTCAACACTGCCCTTTCCCACTTGGACAAAAGGAACACCTATGTGAGAATACTATTCATTGACTACAGCTCATCGTTCCAACACCATAGTGCCCTCAAAGCTCACCACTAAGCTAAGGACCCTGGCACTAAACACCTCCCTCTGCAACTGGATCCTGGACTTCCTGACAGGCCGCCCCCAGGTGGTAAGGGTAGGTAACACATCTGCCACACTGATCATCAACAGAGGGCCCCTCAGGGGTGTGTGCTCAGTCCCCTCCTGTACTTCCTGACTGCATGGCCAGGCACGACGCCAACACCACCATCATCAAGTTTGCCGATGACACAAGTGGTAGGCCTGATCACCAACAACGATGAGACAGCCTATAAGGAGGAGGTCAGATACCTGGTCGTGTGGTGCCAGGACAGCAACCTCTCCCTGAACATGATCAAGACAAAGGAGATGATTGTGGACTACTGGAAAAGGAGGACAGGGCCTCCCGAGCGCGAACCCAGAGTCTCTGGTGGCACAGCTAGCGCTGCGATGCAGTGTCCTAGACCACTGCGCCACCAGAGACTCTGGGTTCGCGCCCGGGAGGCCCTGTCCTCCTGTCCTCCTTTTCCAGCGACCGGGGAGCCCGTGGAGCGACGCACAATTGGCCTAGCGTCGTCCGGGTTAGGCCGGTAGGGATATCCTTGTCTCATCGCGCACCAGCGACTCCTGTGACGGGCCTGGCGCAGTGCATGCTAACCAAGGTAGCCAGGTGCACGGTGTTTCCTCCGACACATTGGTGCGGCTGGCTTCCAGGTTGGAGGCGCGCTGTGTTAAGAAGCAGTGCGGCTTGGTTGGGTTGTGTTTCGGAGGACGCATGGCTTTCGACCTTCGTCTCTCCCGAGCCCGTACGGGAGTTGTAGCGATGAGACAAGATAGTAATTACTAACAATTGGATACCACGAAATTGGGGAGAAAAGGGGGGTAAAATTTTTATTTAAACATTTTTTAAAAGGAAAAGGAGGACAGAGCACGCCCCCATTCTCATCGACAGGGCTGCAGTGGAGCAGGTTGAGAACTTCAAGTTCCTTGATGTCCACATCAACAAACTATCATGGTCCAAACACACTACGACAGTCGTGAAGAAGGCACGCAAAGCCTATTCCCCCTCAGGAGACTGAAAATATTTGGCATGGGGCCTCAGATCCTCAAAAGCTACAGAGGGTAGTGCGTACGGCCCAGTACATCACTGGGGCCAAGCCTCCCGCCATCCAGGACCTCTATACCAGGCGGTGTCAGAGGAAGGCCCTAAAAATAGTCAAAGACTCCAACCACTCTAGTCATAGACTGTTCTCTCTGTTACCGCACGGCAAGCGGTACCGGAGCGCCAAGTCTAGGTCCAAAAGGCTTCTACCCCCAAGCCATAAGACTTCTGAACAGCTCATCAAAGGCTACCCAGACCCCTCTTTTACACTGCTGCTACTCTGTTTATTATCTATGCATGGTCACTTTAACTCTACATATTACCTCAATTACCTCGACTAACCGGTGCCCCGCACATTGACTCTGTAATGGTAACCCCCTATATAGCCTCGCTATTCTTATTCTTACTGCTGCTGTTGAATTATTTGTTACTTTTATTTATTTATTTTATTTATCTACGTTTTACTTAACACGTTTTTCTTAACTTCTTAAAGCATTGTTAAGGGGCTTGTATGTAAGTAAGCATTTCACTGTAAGGGATACACCTGTTATATTCGGCGCATGTGATAAATAAAATTAGATTTTAATTATAGCTATGATTTTTATTTGAAAGACTCTTCCTGATATAAAAGATAAGGGGAATATCAGAATATGTTTCGAAAACAGGTTTGAAATCGATGATTGCCTTTCCTAAACATTTAAACACAGCGTCGGAATTGTGGTTCACATGGAGCTAAATGCGGGCGAACGTAACCGCTGAAAGAGAGCTAGCATAACGTTAGCTAGCAAGTTAAGTAAAGTGGGATGGGTTGATAATGGATATTTGCTGTTGTTGCCGTCACGTATCTACCCTTTACATAACTATTATTAAACACTTTACATGAGGCACAACATGTCATGTTAAAATGATTAATTATATTTTTTGTACCATATTTGAATGTGCTGTCAATATTGTTGTTGTTGTCCAGCAGGCAGATTCCTTTCTTCACTCCTGTCGCCTTCTGTTCTTTCTTCCTCAGTGATACCGCTGTGAAGCAGGCAAGAATAACTAAGTATTTCTGGGTCACGGATTTTTGGAATCCTTCAGAATAAGAGTCCCGTCCTGTAAACTTTGTAAGTGAATCATTTGGGCGAATATTGAGGAAAATGTGCACAATTATCGATGTATTTTTCCATAGAAAAACGAATTAAACGTATTTCTATTAAATATTCTGTGATTTATTTTTTATTTATTTTTATTTATTTCAAACCTAAATGGTTAACAATGTTTTTGTGTGTGTACGCCACAGGAGGTTGGTGGCACCTTAATTGGGGAGGACAGGCACGTGGTAATGGCTCGAGCAGAATAGGTGGAAAGGTATCAACAACATCAAACACATGGTTTCCATTCCATTCGCGTCGTTCCAGGCATTATTATGAGCAGTCCTCCCCTCAGCAGCCTCCTCTAGTGTATGCCTATCATTTATTGCACCATACATGTGTCTCAGTGTTCTACTCAGAAGCACTTCTAGATTCCACATCTACAGATTTGACATCCCAATGAGTGTCGCTGCTCATTCTGTGGTCCTTAAAGAGTGGCATATCAGCTTAAATTCAATCTGTTTTCATATTGGACATATTACATATTGCACTGTACACAATTTTCTGTATGTTGTGTCCAGTTAATGGGGCGTGCTTCTAGTTTCAAATCCACAGACTATACATTACGAAGAGCATTGCTGCTCATTCTACAAACAAACAATCGGTTTATTCAAAAAGTCAAGAGAGACGCAATTTGGTAAAAAGCATGATTTATTCATAACAAATATCATGATGAAGTAAATTTATTAAATACTTTTCGTGAAATTGATCATCAACAGTAACACAGAAGTTTCAAATGATATGTAATCTAACAATTCCACAACAACTACCTAAAACACACAAATCTAAAGGACTGGAATAATATGGATGAGCATTGACAGAGCGGCATAGGCAAGATGCAATAGATGGTATAAAACACAGTATATACATATGAGATGAGTAATGTAAGATATGTAAACATTATTATTAAACTGGCATTATTAAAGTGACTAGTGATCAATGAATTAAAGTGGCCAATGATTTTGAGTATGTATGTAGGAAGCAGTTTCTCTGTGTTAGTGATGGCTGTTTAACAGTCTGATGGCCTTGAGATAGAAGCTGTTTTTCATTATTGGGCAAACCAAGAGTGCAAGTCTGGTATGGAATGGCGTTTTATTTCACACTGGAAGCAAGACAATAGTAAACTAAAATAGTAAATGTATTGTTTTGTATTTAACATATAGTCCTGAATGATTCAGTCCGCAGAGAGTTAAGGCGACAGTACAACAGGGCAGACTGGATCTTGATGAACACAAACAATGGATAGTTTTTCCTGTACAGGGCTATATTTATGTATGGAAAGGAAAGGCAGATACCTCGTCAGTTGTACAACTGAATGCCTTCATCTGAAATGTGTCTTCCGCATTCAGCCCAACCGCTCTGAATCAGAGAGGTGCAGGGGCTGCCATAATCAACATCCAAGTCTTCGGCGCCCGGGGAACAGTGGGTTAACTGCCTTACTCAGGGGCAGAATGACAGATTTTTACTGGCCCAACGCTCTAACCACTAGGCTACATGCCGCGTGTAATTTGTATGGTCTAATATGTACGTCCAATATGAAAAACGGATTGGATTTAAGCCACTCACGGCGCAGTTTCGTGGGAATCCCCAGCAAGGTCCAAGCAAGGCCAGAGAGATAAAATGCCGTTTTATAGCTAATCTCATGCTATTTTACACATTTTGCGATGAGATTGAGAAAAATAGATGCTGTTTTAGAGCTCATGGATTCTTCAAAGATTGGACAATGTAAACTTTTGCTCCACAATATTTGCCTTAATATGAACAAAATGTGAAATATATATTTTAATAGACCAAAGTATCAGCTATCACACCATGTAACCGAACAACCAATTTTTAATGTGTATTTCTTTAAATAAAATGCAACTAACTGGATTTATGTCAACTCTGTCAGACACCAGAAAAGGCATTTCATTTTTACTATCAAATCAAATCCAATTTTATTTGCCACATACACATGGTTAGCATATGTTAATGCGAGTGTAGTGAAATGCTTGTGCTTCTACTTCTGACAATGCAGTAATAACCAACGAGTAATCTAACCTAACAATTTCACAACAACTACCTTATACACACAAGTGTAAAGGGATGAAGAATATGTACATAAAGATATATGAATGAGTGATGGTACAGAAAGGCAAGATGCAGTAGATGGTATCGAGTACAGTATATACATATGAGATGAGTAATGTAGGGTATGTAAACATATACAAATGACATTGTTTAAAGTGGCTAGTGATACATCTATTACATAAAGATGGTAAGATGCAGTAGATGATATAGAGTACAGTATATACATATGAGATGAGTAATGTAGGGTATGTAAACATTATATTAAGTGGCATTGTTTAAAGTGGCTAGTGATACATTTTTTACATCAATTTTTCCATTATTAAAGTGGCTGGAGATTTGAGTCAGTAAGTGTTTAAAGGCCTTGATTGTTCAATTCTAATATTAGATTATTCAAATATCTAAAACAAATCTTGAAACTTCCTTTTGTTTTGTTTTATAGCACTATTAAATGTTCCAGGGCTAATTTCGTTAGCATTTTGATATGCTTTTTCTAGATTTAGAACATAAAATTATTAAGCAAACATTATGCCTTAGGCCTAGCACAGAAAATACTTCAATTGTTTAAGCACATGTTGCGGAAAAGTGATGACAATATATTTTTTTGAATAATGGGGTTAGCCATCAGTGGCAGAGTTGACAAGCCACTGACAGAGTTGACAACAGATACTCAAAACAGATATATTTTTGCCTCTAAAAAAATAAAAGTTCTATACAAACATGGGAAATTACTCCCTGATGAAGGTCATGCAGCCGAAACGCGTCGGCTTTAAAAAACTTTATTTCTATTGAACATGCCATACTAATAAAGGCATTTTTATCAATTATATGAAGAGTGCCTTGGTCCTCCTTTCTATTTGATGACCAATTTACCCCTTTTACCAAAGAGCACCTTCTAGCTACCAAAATGTACTATTGTGTACCTTAGTAGCGCTTACCTTCCTCCTCTTTCTACTTTGGGAAATTGTTCATTTGAAAATCCCCAATAAAGTTGACGTTAGACAACAATATTCCAGAGTTTATGTTTTACAGCGTTTAGACATTTTTTTTTTCTTATTCATTCAGGTGATGTTTTATTTCATTTATTTTTTTCACCTTTATTTAACCAGGTGGGCAAGTTGAGAACAAGTTCTCATTTACAATTGCGACCTGGCCAAGATAAAGCAAAGCAGTGTGAACAGACAACACATGGAGTAAACAATTAACAAGTCAATAACACAGTAGAAAAAAAGGGGAGTCTATATACATTGTGTGCAAAAGGCATGAGGAGGTAGGCGAATAATTACAATTTTGCAGATTAACACTGGAGTGATAAATGATCAGATGGTCATGTACAGGTAGAGATATTGGTGTGCAAAAGAGCAGAAAAGTAAATAAATAAAAACAGTATGGGGATGAGGTAGGTGAAAATGGGTGGGCTATTTACCAATAGACTATGTACAGCTGCAGCGATCGGTTAGATGCTCAGATAGCAGATGTTTGAAGTTGGTGAGGGAGATAAAAGTCTCCAACTTCAGCGATTTTTGCAATTCGTTCCATAACCAGACGAAGAGCGGATAAGAGGCAATCTGTCATTTCGATGAAGACATTATTGAGCGAGCTGGGACGGACGTAGTCAGTATAACTCTTTACATTTACATTTACATTTAAGTCATTTAGCAGACGCTCTTATCCAGAGCGACTTACAAATTGGATCTTTTCAGCACTTTTGAAGTGTACAGCGATAGAATTCAGAACATGGCCGTTCTTACAGAATTCTCTACACCAAGTCAGAACCGTACGATAAATAAAGGGGGCATATAAGCAGACAATGAAAGCTTTACAATATTCGATGATGACATTTCTCTAAAACAGGCTATAGGCTACATGTGCACCAACAAGTCAGAACAGTAGGCTAAGTTATGAGGGTAAAAGGGACCAGATTATTAGGGGGAGGCACATGAGCTACTGACAGCTTACTACATAACATACACTTAGTATTACTTTCTTAGCTACAGTATACAAATATCCATGGCATATTACATCAGTTATGCAGCAGCTTACAAGAAATTGTTGGACTCACCTTATTGTGCTGAGCTCACTTGAACAGGAAGGTGGCACGGTAGTCTTTCATGGGCAAATTTTGTGGTCAGATTTTGTCATCAAAGTCTGGCATTCTCTGGATTCATGGTGCTTTCAAGATAACTTGGAACTCATGACGTCAGTGATCTTCAGGTCGGAACTCTAGAAAGAGGCTCAAGTTCCCGACTTGCAATTCGGAGTTGGAAGACCGTTCAAAGCGTAATTTCCCAATCTGATCTTTTTTTTCCAGAGTTCCCAGTTGTCTTGAACTCACTGAAGTCTGAGATTTCCCAGTTCTGAGTTTCCAGTTGTTTTGAACGCAGCAGAAGTCATGCTGGATTGACAGCATGACCAATGTTGAATATTTATCCTTTCAAGCTTGGAAAAGAGACCCTTAAACCCAGACTTGGACCACACACCCACTCCACTGAATAGCAGGTTAGTGATTGCAGTTAGCCACTGATTCCTTCCAAACCACTCATTGTTGAATTAGCGATTTCCAACTTGTTGTGTAATGTTTATGTCCAATAGCCGATGAGCACCAATACATTTTTATCTATAATTTCTCTTCATTATTTCTCTTCATATGACAAGGATTTAAAAGGATTTGCCGGTAGATTGTCAGCTTGATTCATGATGATGATTTCTAGCTTGCTAGCTAAGATTTTGAAGATATGTCCAATCAACTCTACGATAGATATAATGTGATTTGATTTTATCTGTGGCCAATGACTTTGAACATTCTTGGATGGGCACTTCTTATGTAACTGGGTGCAATGGGCTTGAATTCTCGAGCTCTCCCTGTAGATTTTGCGGTGACCTAGTGTCCCATGAGTGACAGAACACTGAGCCAGTCACAGCACAATTAGTGAACATTACCAACCCCTAAACTCCGTATTTTCCGCTGGCTGCCCCACCACCACAGAAAGCATTGAGCTAGCCTGAAACACCTGCATTTTGGAGCTGCCTTCCTCAAGAAAGGATTGTTTGCAAACTGATATGTGACATGTATTAATACCTGCAGACAAGGGGGGTGCTGTGGTTATTTTAGACTATGATAAATATAAAGAAGAAATTCAGAGACTACTCAGTAATGAACGTTTCTATAGAAAACTGAGTGTTGATCCCACACAGGTGTTCCAAAGGGATATATGCTCTAATCTGGAGCCCTATTAAACCACCTCATCTCAAAACCGGAATATGAATATCTTTGTTGCAAATGTGCCATACGTCTATGCTTGTACATTTTACCGAAATTACACAAACCTAAAAACACAACCAGGCAACTATTCAGGCAGACCAGTGGTTGCAGGAATAGGCTCAATGCTACAACCATTGTCGAACTTTGTAGACTCTTTTATTAAAACTAATGTGCAAGCATTGCCATCATATGTAAAAGACTCTATAGACTTCATAAACAAGATCTCACCAATAACGGGTTTAAAAGAAGACTGTATTTTGGTCACATTAGATGTCGAGAGTCTGTATACCAGCATTCCCCATGTGGGGGGGGCTGGCAGCACTAGCACACTATTTGAGAGACAGAGATACTAATGAATATCCACCAACAAACTTCATTTTAGAGCTGGCGGAATATGTTTTAACATTTAACTATTTTAGGTTTGATGATGAATATGATGAATCCAAACGAATGGAACATCGATGGGATCCACATTCGCTCCGAGCTATGCTAACCTTTATGTGGGTCTTTTTGAAGAACGTTTTGTTAACAATCCATTTTTGAATAAAGTCCTGAAGTGGTATCGATATATTGACGACATTTTTTTGCATATGGGAAGGAACTGATAAAGAGCTGTCAGATTTTATGGCACTACTCAATGACATTGACCCAAATCTTAAATTCACTATTGAACGTGACACTCAACGTGTTCATTACCTTGATATGTGGATTGAGAAATCAAATGGAACCCTGTTTACAACTCTGTATAGAAAAGAAACTGACAGAAATACTCTATTGCAGGGAGATAGCTTCCATCCTGAGCCTTTAAAAAGGGGACTTCCAAGAAGCCAATTTTTCAGACTGCGCCGTATATGTCACTCCACAGAGAATTATCTAGAAAAAGCAGCGGAGATGTGCATTAGGTTTCCAAGAAGAGGCTATTCGCCACAATGTGTGGATGAAGCTCTTAATTTGGCATTGGGAAAAACACGAGATGAACTGTTACAAAAAAGACCCGCTAAAGCTAAAGAACACTCCGTAATGTTCACAACTACATATACTTTGAACTCGCGTAAAGTGGGAGGTGTGGTCAAGAAACACTGGCATATTTTATCATCGGACCCAGTTTTGCCGGCTGAATTTAAAATTCCACCACTTATTGTGTATAGGAGAAGACAATCAGCCAGGCCCTTTTACGCCCTCTACCAAATGGTAGCTATAAATGCAGAGGATGCGCACAGTGCAACAATATGATAAAGTGTGAATATTTCTGCCACCCACACACAGGAAAACGGTTCCAAATAAATTACATTATTACGTGTTCCACCACCCATATTATTTACATTATTAAATGTCCATGTGGGCTATGCTATCTCGGTAAAACCTCTCGTTCTCTCAAACAAAGAATTAGTGAACACAAAAATTCAATAAAGAGAAACGACAGGGATTATCCAGTCGCAATACATTTCAATGGCCTGAATGAAGCATGACATTTCTACCTTTATATTTTGTGGCATTGAGAAAGCTAAGATATCAGACAGGGGATGTGATATTAATAATACTCTGAGTAGAAGGGAAGAGAGCCCCACCTGCAAAACAGGCAAAAAATCTCATTCAAATAATAATCATAATAATATATATTTTTCTTTTTGTTAAACAGGTGAGGCTCTGCCCCACATGCCCTGAATGACAGGTCGCCACTGCCTTATGGTATAGCTCAGGGTTCCCAAACCATTTCTATTGGCACAAGCACTGTTCACACCACTATTGTTTTTTAGCCAATCAATTTGGTTGTGATGTTTGATCTACACAAATCACGGCCTGACCACTCATTAGGCAGAATTAGGCAGTCACCTTCGGCGGGAGAATGACGACATGAAACCTCACAAATCAGTGGCATATGGGCTTTTTAGGTGATTGCTGATGCAACCCTGTTATAAGCAGTGCCCACTTTGTCAAAGACAGGGGTGCAAAATATTTTGCTTGTCCATTTCCAGCCCACCTCTCCAGGGTGCTGTTGGAGAGAGTTATTGCTGTGGTGCTCTAACATAAATCATGTAGCAGATAGAGGATATGGTCGAAAGAGTATGTGGCATTTTATGTAGCCTACAGGCTGGAGATAAAATGTATGACAATGTAATGAGATGGACACTGTTTATACCATGCAGGTTTCTCCGATCAAATAGCTTAACCTAAATGGCACCCAATCAAATAAAACATTTGCTGTCATGTTGACAAACATATCCTAAAAACAGGACAGGTCAAAGTAAAATGGACAAGAAGGAATGGACAATCACAACTGTCCAGGAGTTTCACCCGGGTGTCATGATCAGTGGTTTTAAGTTTGTATCTGTCCATTTTTGACAAGCTGATCATAGCGAAAAAGAAAATACACTATATATATACAAAAGTATATGGACACGCCTTCAAATTAATGTATTCTGCTATCTCAGCCACACCCCTTGCTGACAGGTGTATAAAATTGTGCACACAGCAATGCAATCTCCATAGACAAACATTGGCAGTAGAATGGCCTTACTGAAGATCTCAGTGACTTTCAATGTGGCACCGTCATATGATGCCACCTTTCCAACAAGTCAGTTTGTCAAATTTCTGACCAGCTGCGAAGTGTTATGCCACACAAGCTCATAGAACGGGACCGCCGAGTGCTGAATTGCGTAGCGTGTAACAAATAGTCTGTCCTCGGTTGCAACGCTCACTACCAAGTTCCAAACTGCCTCTGGAAGCAACTTCAGCACAAGAACTGTTCGTCGGGAGCATCATGAAATGGTTTTCCATGGCCGAGCAGCCGAACAAAAGCCTAAGATCACCATGCGCAATGCCAAGTGTCGGCTGGAGTGGTGTAAAGCTCACAGCCATTGGACTCTGAAGCAGTGGAAACGCCTTCTCTGGAGTGATGGATCACGCTTCACCATCTAGCAGTCCAATGGGCAAATCTGAGCTTGGCGGATGCCAGGAGAATGCTACCTGCTCGAATGCATAGTGGGTAGATACTTTTGGGTAGCTGATATTCCGAGCTTAAATAACCAAGTTGATTAGTCACAGGAATCAGGACTAATAAAGCCAATGCAATGGCCTGTTTTACAAATGGTGGATCAACAACATAATTCCATTGCAGGCAGACATGGTAGGCTACACATCAGTAAGCACAAGCCAATGTCGTTTGGAAAGCTTTTTTTAGTCCTGTCTGGACCGGACACCTTCTTTGTTGTTGGTGTTTTACAAACGGTAGGCTTACCACAAAAATAGGCATCCATACAATTTAATTCCAGACAACACTGTGGGCTGCTCAGTAACCACGGGCTGACTCCAAAGCCTTTTGGATTTCTATTTTGGTGCAGTCTGGACCAGGCTTAAATTCCACATTCACCGACATTGGTTTTTGATCCGGTCTCGACCAAATCTGAACCAATCATATACGTCTATGTTTGGTTCATATTTGGTGCGATGCAGACTGGCTTTGATTTCAATGTCCACAGACATTGATTGTTGGTCCGGTCCAGACCAGATCTGAACCAATCATTGGCATTTTTTGGTCTCACCTAGGGCGGCAGAGTGGCAATAACTGGCCCTGACCCAAATATCACATGAATACACATTAGACATGGCAAAATGTATAGAATTGCCAGAAAATTACTCTAAGGTATGCAATGACTTACATGACAAGAGGAAAACTGATGATGCACTATCCAATTTCAAAATTACACCTTGTGCATTCTACTATTACAACTTCAAGAGTAAGTTCAAAGCCAGACTGCGTTCCTTTGAAATTGTGATAATTTGCTTCAGACAAGTGCATTTCCAGGCATAGAGCTGACATGGAAGTAAAAAAAAAATTCATTTCATTACAGTACAACGGCTTGATTTGTTTGATCGTAGCTAGCTACATAGCTAGCTACATAGCCGTCTTTGTATCAAAGATAATTGTGTAGTCTTGAGCGATTTCCTAGGTTAGCTAGCCAGCTATTGTCATTCTTTTAACGCAACGTAACGTAAATCAACACTGCTAGCTAGCCAGCTAGCCCCGAATAGCAGCACAGTAGCACAGTAGAAACCATTACACTCAACGGAACGACTTGATTAGTGTAGTGTCAACAACGCAGACACTGCCAGCTAGCCTACATAGTCAACAACGCAGCCTCTGCCAGCTAGCCTACTTCAGCAGTACTGTATCATTTTAGTCAATAAGATTCTTGCTACGTAAGCTTAACTTTCTGAACACTCGAGACGTGTAGTCCACTTGTCATTCCAATCTCCTTTGCATTAGCGTAGCCTCTTGTGTAGCCTGTCAACTATGTGTCTGTCTATCCCTGTTCTCTCCTCTCTGCACAGACCATACAAACGCTCCACACCGCGTGGCCGCGGCCACCCTAATCTGGTGGTCCCTAGCGCGCACGACCCACGTGGAGTTCCAGGTCTCCGGTAGCCTCTGGAACTGCCGATCTGCGGCCAACAAGGCAGAGTTCATCTCAGCCTATGCCTCCCTCCAGTCCCTCGACTTCTTGGCACTGACGGAAACATGGATCACCACAGACAACACTGCTACTCCTACTGCTCTCTTCGTCTGCCCACGTGTTCTCGCACACCCCGAGAGCTTCTGGTCAGCGGGGTGGTGGCACCGGGATCCTCATCTCTCCCAAGTGGTCATTCTCTCTTTCTCCCCTTACCCATCTGTCTATCGCCTCCTTTGAATTCCATGCTGTCACAGTTACCAGCCCTTTCAAGCTTAACATCCTTATCATTTATCGCCCTCCAGGTTCCCTCGGAGAGTTCATCAATGAGCTTGATGCCTTGATAAGCTCCTTTCCTGAGGACGGCTCACCTCTCACAGTTCTGGGCGACTTTAACCTCCCCACGTCTACCTTTGACTCATTCCTCTCTGCCTCCTTCTTTCCACTCCTCTCCTCTTTTGACCTCACCCTCTCACCTTCCCCCCTACTCACAAGGCAGGAAATACGCTCGACCTCATCTTTACTAGATGCTGTTCTTCCACTAACCTCATTGCAACTCCCCTCCAAGTCTCCGACCACTACCTTGTATCCTTCTCCCTCTCGCTCTCATCCAACACTTCCCACACTGCCCCTACTCGGATGGTATCGCGCCGTCCCAACCTTCGCTCTCTCTCCCCCGCTACTCTCTCCTCTCTTCCATCCTATCATCTCTTCCCTCTGCTCAAACCTTCTCCAACCTATCTCCTGATTCTGCCTCCTCAACTCTCCTCTCCTCCCTTTCTGCATCCTTTGACTCTCTATGTCCCCTATCCTCCAGGCCGGCTCGGTCCTCCCCTCCCGCTCCGTGGCTCAACGACTCATTGCGAGCTCACAGAACAGGGCTCCGGGCAGCCGAGCGGAAATGGAGGAAAACTCGCCTCCCTGCGGACCTGACATCCTTTCACTCCCTCCTCTCTACATTTTCCTCTTCTCTCTCTGCTGCTAAAGCCACTTTCTACCACTCTAAATTCCAAGCATCTGCCTCTAACCCTAGGAAGCTCTTTGCAACCTTCTCCTCCCTCCTGAATCCTCCTCCCCATCCCCCCCCCTCCTCCCTCTCTGCAGATGACTTCGTCAACCATTTTGAAAAGAAGGTCGACGACATCCGATCCTCGTTTGCTAAGTCAAACGACACCGCTGGTTCTGCTCACACTGCCCTACCCTGTGCTCTGACCTCTTTCTCCCCCTCTCTCCAGATGAAATCTCGCGTCTTGTGACGGCCGGCCGCCCAACAACCTGCCCGCTTGACCCTATCCCCTCCTCTCTTCTCCAGACCATTTCCGGAGACCTTCTCCCTTACCTCACCTCGCTCATCAACTCATCCCTGACCGCTGGCTACGTCCCTTCCGTCTTCAAGAGAGCGAGAGTTGCACCCCTTCTGAAAAAACCTACACTCGATCCCTCCGATGTCAACAACTACAGACCAGTATCCCTTCTTTCTTTTCTCTCCAAAACTCTTGAACGTGCCGTCCTTGGCCAGCTCTCCCGCTATCTCTCTCAGAATGACCTTCTTGATCCAAATCAGTCAGGTTTCAAGACTAGTCATTCAACTGAGACTGCTCTTCTCTGTATCACGGAGGCGCTCCGCACTGCTAAAGCTAACTCTCTCTCCTCTGCTCTCATCCTTCTAGACCTATCGGCTGCCTTCGATACTGTGAACCATCAGATCCTCCTCTCCACCCTCTCCGAGTTGGGCATCTCCGGCGCGGCCCACGCTTGGATTGCGTCTTACCTGACAGGTCGCTCCTACCAGGTGGCGTGGCGAGAATCCGTCTCCACACCACGTGCTCTCACCACTGGTGTCCCCCAGGGCTCTGTTCTAGGCCCTCTCCTATTCTCGCTATACACCAAGTCACTTGGCTCTGTCATAACCTCACATGGTCTCTCCTATCATTGCTATGCAGACGACACACAATTAATCTTCTCCTTTCCCCCTTCTGATGATCAGGTGGCGAATCGCATCTCTGCATGTCTGGCAGACATATCAGTGTGGATGACGGATCACCACCTCAAGCTGAACCTCGGCAAGACGGAGCTGCTCTTCCTCCCGGGGAAGGACTGCCCGTTCCATGATCTCGCCATCACGGTTGACAACTCCATTGTGTCCTCCTCCCAGAGCGCTAAGAACCTTGGCGTGATCCTGGACAACACCCTGTCGTTCTCAACTAACATCAAGGCGGTGGCCCGTTCCTGTAGGTTCATGCTCTACAACATCCGCAGAGTACGACCCTGCCTCACACAGGAAGCGGCGCAGGTCCTAATCCAGGCACTCGTCATCTCCCGTCTGGATTACTGCAACTCGCTGTTGGCTGGGCTCCCTGCCTGTGCCATTAAACCCCTACAACTCATCCAGAACGCCGCAGCCCGTCTGGTGTTCAACCTTCCCAAGTTCTCTCACGTCACCCCGCTCCTCCGCTCTCTCCACTGGCTTCCAGTTGAAGCTCGCATCCGCTACAAGACCATGGTGCTTGCCTACGGAGCTGTGAGGGGAACGGCACCTCAGTACCTCCAGGCTCTGATCAGGCCCTACACCCAAACAAGGGCACTGCGTTCATCCATCTCTGGCCTGCTCGCCTCCCTACCACTGAGGAAGTACAGTTCCCGCTCAGCCCAGTCAAAACTGTTCGCTGCTCTGGCCCCCCAATGGTGGAACAAACTCCCTCACGACGCCAGGACAGCGGAGTCAATCACCACCTTCCGGAGACACCTGAAACCCCACCTCTTTAAGGAATACCTAGGATAGGATAAAGTAATCCCTCTCACCCCCCTTAAAAGATTTAGATGCACTACTGTTCCACTGGATGTCATAAGGTGAATGCACCAATTTGTAAGTCGCTCTGGATAAGAGCGTCTGCTAAATGACTTAAATGTAAATGTAAATGTAAATAATATTGAAAGTATTTTGAAAATTCCCAAAACAAACCTTTTTCCTTATAAAATTCCCCTAGATGTACATTTTAAACTCAAAATAACTTTCCCTGACTTTGGAGAATCCCATATGAACACGTCATAATGCTTGTGGGCTGTGGGGGTGTGCCACACCAGTGAATTAAGCTGATAAGCCACTCTTTAATGGCCGCAGAATGAGGTGCTCCTGATTAGAATGGAGTAGAATGGACACCCTTTTACTGCGACACAATGTACTGTACAGGAAATTGTGTACGGTGCAAAGAAATGTATACAAATAATAATAATTTGATGTTTTATTGCCACATACACAGGATAGGGTCAGACATATACTGTATATGTCCAATATGAAAAACCTACTGAACATTGTGCAATATGAATGGGCTAATTAAAAATTGGATTTAAAAGTGTTTTCTAAAGTTGATTATTATAATTATAATAAAAATGGTATGATTAATATTGTTATTACTATTATTATTAATAGTAGCATTATAAATAATGTTTTGTTATTTGTATTACTGTTGTTACCATAATAACTATCTAGTAATCATTACTTTTAATGCTGCTAACAATCATGTCAATGCTATAATATTATTTGTGCTATAAAGGAGATTAAGTGTTTTCCTTTTTTCCTGTTGTTAAACAAAATGTCCGTATAGCTTATGGTTCGGCAGCCCCGGACCCCCATTGGAAAGGCTAGATGTCAAACAGGGGCAAGGACTCAGAATATGTAGTGGGGCACTTCGGACCTCCCCAGTGGCTGCACTACAGGTGTAGATGGGGGATATGCAGATTAGGAGACAGCAGCTGGCAAATAATTATTGGGTCAACCTACAGGGACATGGGGTGTCTCATCCTGCGAAAGGGATTTGACAGGCATGCTGGGAACATGAGCAAAGACAAAACACAAGCTTTGGGTGGGTAATAACCAAGCGAATGAGATGGGACTGTATGGAAGGGAGTTTAGTCCAAAGGTAACTAGTACTTGATCTAGTACTTGATCCAGTACTTGATCTAGAAGTGTTGTAGAGACTACAGAAAGATAGGGAGAGTGTTGATCCATCTGATTTGTTTAAGATACGTCTGGATACTGTGTATCAGGAATTTGTGGCCATTTACTCAGATGATTCAAAAGATCCAAGGACAGGACGTACTGCGTCAGCATTTGTAGTGCAGGAATGTGGGGTGGCAGTCAGGAAACGTATTACAGATCATATGGCTGTATATACAGGGGAGCTGATGGCCATACTGTTGGCCTTGCAGTGGGTGGAGGAAGTCTAGCCAGACAGAGTAGTTATTTGCTCTGATTCATGTGCAGTGTTGATGAGTCTCCAGTCCTTCAGGTCACGTAGCAGACAAGACCTGCTTTATGAGGTGCTACTAACCCATATCAGGATTAGACAGATGGGTATACAGATAAGATTTACTTGGGGTCCCAGCCCATGTGGAGGTGGAGGGGAACGATGCAGTTGATGTACTGGCTAAACAAGAACTTAGTAGTGGGGATGTTAATGTTGTAGTTTCAATGAGCAAGGCAGAGGCCTGATATGGACAGTGATGGTGCAGAGATGGCAGGAGCAATGGAATAGAGATACTAAGGGCAGGCATTTATTTCAATTACAGAGGAAAGTCAGGGAGGGGAGGACAAGAGGAAGGGACAGAAAAGAGGAGGCTATTTTTACAAGATTAAGGGTGGGACACAGACGGTTGAATAAGACTTTAAATGTGATAGGAAAGCATCCAACAGGAAAGTGTGATTATTTGCAAGGAAACAGAGACTGTGGAGCATGTATTGCTACAGTGTGGACAGTATCATCGGGAAAGTGAGAGGCTGAGGTCTAGTATGAGGGAGAAGGAGATACAGGAAATTAGTTTAAATAGTATATTGAGTAGAACGTCATTAGTTATAGTCTCAAATATTTTGTTATATTTTTTAAGAGCAACGAGGCTGGCAGGTAGGATTTAGTTTCTACCCGTCTCTGGCCCACACTCCAGTTCAGTAGGTGGTGGTAATGCACCATGACGTTGGATGCCAACTGCCGATAATCCCACCGAAGAAGAAGAAGAAACAATTCGACAGGAAGTAGCTAGCTAAAGCAGCTAGCATCCTCAAACACTTTGCTTCAAAAATGCCGGAGTTAGCGGTAGAAAATGTTGTTGTCCATCCACTTGTGTTGCTCAGCGTGGTGGATCATTTTAATAGGTATGTAATTAATAATATATATGTTTGAAAATCACATCCATTCGCTACTTCTGCTAGCTTGCCACTTTTGTACGAGATGATGATGTTGCAGCCAGGCATAGCTAACGTTAGCTGGCCAGCTAACCTGCTGAGTCAGAAACCCATTTGAAGCTGTGCATTTGTTAGCAATGACAGTAGTATATCTAGTTAGTTTATTTTGGCTGGTAAATTGTAATAACAGGCAAATAGTTAGCAACATTCACTAATTATGGAAGAATTTAGCCACCGCATCAATATGGATCAGAGTAGTTAGCTAGCTAACTTCGCTAGGGATAAAGTATTGTAGTTGGCTTATTCAGGTGTTTCCAAACCTTTTCACTCGGGCCTGCCTTCTTCCAGCACTGGAGAACATCCCGCGCCCCCCACGTCTATTTTTATTGGTACAAGCACTATTTATGACAAACTGTTAACACCCCTCTTGTTGTTGTTGAGTGGGGAGGGGGGGGGGCATTTAGCAGATTTAAAGTTTATTTCCTGAAATTCTACACATTTTGTCATGGGATGCAGAGAACATTTTGCGGTTTCATAACACATTTTCTTGCAATTCTATATATTTTGCCATGTATAATGTGTATTCATGTGATTGTTGAGTGACTCAATCAACACAACAACATATATGGGCTAAAAAACCTTGCTAAAGAACGTTTGCTGACATGAGCTATTTGATCTGGACATTTCTGACAAGTTATAAATTCCTCTCTGAGGTCTGCAATGACTTGCATGACAAGAGGAGAAACTGATGATGCACTACCCAATTTCGAAATTGTACCTTGGGCATTCTACTATTACAATTTTTATGAGTAAGTTGAAAGCCGGACTGAGTTCCCCCTGCCGTTTGGGAACCACTGAGCTAATTAACTAGTTATGTTAACTTTCTTAGAGATGCACTCTTAAACTTTTGTATAATTTCAGCCAGTAGTTTTTAAATTGGTACTCATGAGCAAAAAGTGGTCCCAGTTTTTTGTGTACTACGTCATCATATTGTGTACTATGTCATCCATTTCTTATGTTACGTCCTGCTATATATATAATTTAAAAAAATGTGCAATTCATATATGTCACGAATCCAATTCGTACTATATGTTACAATGTTTTTGTGATTAAGCTCATGGAGCGTGTCTTAAGTTTTTGTTTGATTTCCACTAAGACATCCTATGATATTGATTGTGTAAATGTTCTCTTTTGACAGAATAGGGAAAGTAGGCAACCAAAAGCGAGTAGTGGGTGTCCTCCTCGGCTCTTGGCATAAGAAAGTCCTTGATGTGTCCAACAGCTTTGCAGGTGAGTTATTCTCCTTCCATGTACTAAAATAACGTGTTTGTGACTAGTTTATAACATCTTTATCATATTTGTGAGAGAACGCAAATAATAATTATGATCACTAAACGTTTAGCTATATAGCTAAACCTGTTGTTGGATCCAATATTGATTGTGTGTTTTTCGCCAGTGCCTTTTGATGAGGATGACAAGGATGATTCAGTGTGGTTCCTGGATCATGACTACTTGGAGAATATGTACAACATGTTCAAGAAAGTCAATGGTGAGACCACACACACACTATAGATTATTACATTTGAACTATATACATTCAGTCTCAACAACTTCTACATAGTGTGGCTATGAGATTCTTAAACCTTTTCCTTCGCTTCTCTGCAGCCAGAGAGAGGATAGTGGGCTGGTATCACACAGGTCCTAAACTACATAAGAATGATATTGCCATCAATGAACTCATCAAGCAATACTGCACCAATTCAGTAAGTGCTTTCCACCCAGTAAATATTCCATATTAATACCTAAATATTGGTAAGAAATATGTCTCATCTCCTGTTGAAAGGATTAAATTGTATGTATAATGCAGCAGATAATTAAGTGAACATTGACTGTGTTTGTATGACCCCTTCCCCCTCAGGTATTAGTGATCATTGATGTAAAGCCTAAGGACCTGGGCCTGCCTACAGAAGCCTACTTCTCGGTGGAGGAAATACATGACGTAAGTGGAGCATAGACTTGTTTGAGACTAAATGACAAAATAAGTCAAACCCTGGACCAGCCAACCATAGGGGCTGTGGGCAGATTTTGGACTGGGCATACAATTGATCATTGTGAAAGGAAGGAAGACTTTTACTCTAAAAGGGTTCTTGTCTCTTCACTCTTCCAGGACGGCACCCCGACCTCCAAAACATTTGAACATGTGACCAGTGAGATTGGAGCCGAGGAGGCAGAGGAGGTGGGTGTGGAGCACCTTCTCAGGTAAACATCATTTTTGAACTGGACTACGCAGACACCAAACATTTCATGGATTGTCAATTATTTCTACAGTTTCATGCTTAACACCACACCGAACAGACTTGCACTAATGTCGACTAAACTTGATATATTCTACCCTATTTTCTTCCGTCTACAGAGACATCAAGGACACAACAGTTGGTACTCTGTCACAGCGTATCACTAACCAGGTACATGGCCTAAAGGGGCTCAACTCCAAGCTGCTGGACATCAGGTCTTACCTGGAGAGAGTGGCTGCAGGCAAGTTGCCCATCAACCATCAAATCATCTACCACCTACAGGACATCTTCAACCTGCTTCCTGATGTCAACCTTCTGGTAAGCTGGGGTGTAGGTTTAGGATGGGGATGGTGTGGGGATGGGGTAATGTGTGTGAGTAAGCTGGGTTCTGTGGGAGAAAGGGGGCAGGGGGTGGCTGGCATGGTAATCAATATTAGCTTTTTTATTTTGAAGGAGTACACAGATTCATTTTCCTTCTCAAATCAAATAAATTCACATGGTATGATCTGCTACTTCATTACAATGAACAGATAGTCTGGCTTTTTCCACCAGATTTTCACTGTTTAGTTAATCATTATGCACAATGCCCTAATCCTGCCACTTCTCCCTGCAGGAGTTCACAAAGGCCTTCTACCTGAAGACCAATGACCAGATGCTAGTGGTCTACCTGGCATCCCTCATCCGCTCAGTGGTGGCTCTCCACAACCTCATCAACAACAAGATCTCCAACCGTGACGCTGAGAGGAAGGAGGGACAGGAGAAGGAAGAGGGCAAGAAGGAGAAGAAGGAAGACAAGGAGAAGAAGGAAGAGAAGGAGAAAGGCGACACCTCGTCTAGGAAAGATGAGAAAAAGAAGAAATGAGTGTGCACTATTGATGTTCGTCTTTGTCATACCCTATTCCCCTGGATAGTGCACTATTTTTGGCCTGAGCCACAGTCGTCTGTATATGGGTCTAGCTAAAAGTAGTGCTCTATATGGGGGTGTGGTGTCATTTGAGACTTGCCCTTTGTCATAACTGGCACTGAATAACTATAGTGCTGAGGGTGACTGGATGGTTATGTGTGTTGGATGTTCTCTACAATGAGAACATGTTGGTTCTGCACCATCTGGGCTGCGTTTAGTAGGGCACAACGTTACAGAACCTCAGATAGAAATCCATATTGTAGAACAGACATGCCTTTTTGACAGGTGAAGAGTCAGGTCAGCTCTATTCTGGTATTTCTATCTACAACTTTCAGTAAATTGCCCCCTCCCGAATGTGACCCTGGTGTTGTGTGTGTGTACTGTGTGTGTGTAGTGAAAGAAACCTTCAGTTTCTGTATCACTTCATTAAAGTAGGGTCATATTAAATAATTTTTGTTAAGTTTCTAAGTTGCAAATCTTTTCTTTTGTCCCTTGCCTTTGGGTGTATGTTGTTGTACTGTATGATATTTCATGTCATAGAAACACAGGGGGGAGAATTGTGAGGTTAGGAAGCCTCGCCTGACATTTGTGGGGAAGATGCATTCAAGTCTGATAATGGACTGCATATTATGAATCTCTCTCACAACACAGGCGATACCAAGTGAAGAGGGGTTTGAAGTTTATTTTTCCACTTGGATTAACTGTAGACAAAGATTATTGATAAAGGATCTATACTGGGTTACTTGATGACACAACCTTTACAGCCAAGGAACTAATAGTTCCTGAAGTGCCTTCAGAAAGTATTCATACCCCTTGACTTATTCCACATTTTGTGTTACAGTCTGAATTCAAAATATATATTTTTCCCCCTCACCCATCTACACACAATACCCAATTTTTAAAATGTATATTTTACCCTTATTTTACCAAGTAAGTTGACTGAGAACACATTCTCATTTACAGCAATGGCCTAGGGAATAGTTACAGGGGAGAGGTGGGGGGATGAATGAGCCAATTGTAAACTGGGGATGATTAGGTGACCATGATGGTATGAGGGCCAGATTGGCAATTTTGCCCATAATGACATACAAAAAATAATAATAATAAAATACAGAAGTATCACACCTGAGTCAATACATGTTAGAATCACCTTTGGCAGCGATTACAGCTGTGAGTCTTTCTGGGTAAGTCTAAGAGCTGTTCACACCTGGATTGTACAATATTTGCACATTATTCTTTTACATATTCTTCAAGCTCTGTCAAATGAGTTGTTGATCTTTGCTAGACAGCAATTTTCAAGTCTTGCCGTAGTTTTTCAAGTCGATTTATGTCACTGTAACTAGGTCACTCAGGAACATTCAATGTCGTCTTGGTAAGCAACTCCAATGTAGATTTGGCCTTGTGTTTTAAGTTATTGTCCTGATGAAATGTGAATTTGTCTCCCAGTGTCTGTTGGAAAGCAGACGGAACCAGGTTTTCCTGTATGATTTTTCCTGTGCTTAGCTCTATTCTGTTTATTTTCATCCTAAAAAAAACTCCTTGCCGATGACAAGCATACCCATATCGTGATGCAGTCACCACCATGCTTGAAAAAATGAAGTGGTACTCAGTGATTTGTTTGATTTGCCCCAAATATAACGCTTTGTATTCAGGACAAAAAAAAGTTAATTTCTTTGCCACATTTTTTGTAGTTTTACTTTAGTTCCTTATTGCAAACAGGATGCATATTTCTGTACAAGCTTCATTTTTCACTGTTAGGTTAGTATTGTGGAGTAACTACAATGTGGTTGACGCCTCTGCGTTTATTACTATCATCCTTGTCATGACGCAGCACTAGGTTAGTATGGCGAAGATGCGTTTCTGTTAGATTTGGATGTGTAGATTTATATTCTAACATACAGTAAAATAACGGTAGGTATGTTTTTTTGTACGACAAACTGCTAATAGGCTTAGATTATTTTCACACTAACGTCAGTATCTAATTCGAAAATTGTACCATGCAATCTATGGTATGCAACAAGGAATACAGCCGTAGGATTTTATAAAATGTTGAAGTCAGATAAATCTGATTTTGGTCGGTAAAATGGATTGTGACGTCAGGGTTTAAAACCCCCAGGGGAGGGAGAGCAAGGTTGGAGTGTTGTATGTAAGCTATTCGCCCACGGTAAAGTAGGCGAGGAAGAGCGAGCACGAGAGACGCACCACCCACCAAGCTAAATAACATTCTTATTCCCTATTGATCAGGGCATGACTCCTCAAATATCACCCTAGTGAGGTGTGAACAGCAAGAGCGGTGATATGGCCTATATCCAGGTAAGGTGTACGCTGTCCCTACGTTATATTTGTAATGTAAGTCAGAACACTCGTCTTGCTCTGGGTTGAATGGTAATCTGCATAATGGAGGTTTCTGAGTTGTGTCGGAGTGTGGTTTCATAATGACATCAGGGTTGCGGGACGTGATTAATCACTGGGTTTTTACTACGTTGTCAGATGACATAATTTCAGAATTCACGCAGCTAGTCAGACCAAGTAGGCTATGGAGTCCTAAAAGCGGGTCTGCACCCTATCTCTGTCTCACCCACAAACAGGTGGTTTAAAGCAATCTTAAACGTTGCCAGGGCTCCTGGCTTGTGTGTGTGTGTGTGTGTGTGTGTGTGTGTGTGTGTGTGTGTGAAGCTTCAGTTTGCTAAGACTTTTGGTCACCTCAATTGCACATTTATGTAAATGTGCCATTTCCTAGATGTGTTATCTCTTTGCTCATTCAGATACCCGATGATGAGAAGGGGTATAAATTGGACCTCTTCTGTGTCCCCAAACACTATGAGGAGGATTTAGACCAGGTTATCATCCCCCATGGACTGATCATGGACAGGTAAGTCAAACATCACCACTGGACTGGCACTCTTGGGGACTGGGTAGGCTACTGTACTATAACATAATTGCACATTTTCCTATTCCCTTGTGAAGTAAATCAGAACTCTAATTTTGTACAAATTCCTCTATGCCTCCATTGTTTCCTTAATTTACACCGTGGTTGCTAAGGTATTTTGTCGGATAGAGCTCACTGACATATTTGTTAGACAAATCAGTGTTAGCCGTCTAAACCAGCAGTGATTTTTGTTTTGTTTTGTTGTAATGGTGTATAGCCATCATCAATTTGCATTGCAGACCGGGAGAAGGCAAGCAGCAGCCTTATGAATGAAACACACTGTTCGTCAGATACCCTGTTGTAGAATGCCATGTTAAACCCTGTTATGAATAGTAGGACTCCAGACAGATCATTTGATTTGACCCAGTCAGCAACTTTTCAGCCAGTTTTCCACACATTGCCAATACTAGCCTTAAACCATGATGTTCTGACTGACCAGATCACAAACCATCTGAAGATTGATTGATGGGCCTGCCCAGAAATTTCAGGTCCCATGCCATTGTATCACCCTTTCTCCCTCTCTTTTTTTCCCTCCTTCTCTCTATTCCTTCTGTCTCTCTCTAGGACTGAGCGCCTGGCTCGTGATATAGTCCGGGACATGGGGGGACACCATATAGTAGCACTGTGTGTTCTCAAAGGAGGTTATACATTCTTTTCCGACCTGCTGGACTACATCAAGGCCCTAAATCAGAACAGCGATAAGTCTGTCCCGTTGACTGTGGATTTCATTAGGCTAAAGAGCTATTGCGTGAGTGAACCACTCCACGTTTCTCTCACTCTCATTCAATAGCCTCCAATTGTGTAAGAAAGATGGCAATCTTTATATGTAAGCAATGCAGCTGTTGCTTATTCTGTCTCACGCTGTGTGTGTTTAGCCTGGTCTCAGATCATTTTGTTTAGCCCACCCCTCTTATCTGTTGTCTGTCATGACAACAAACATGGTTGGCTAAATCACAATGTGATCTGCTACTAGACTCTCATCTGATGCATGAGCAGATAACACTTCCATTGGCCAACACGGTTATGTCTTTTAATGTATTACTAGATGACCTTATGATTATTTAGAGTAGACCATCACCCTCTTCCTGGGTGAGATGTGTAGTTTTACTGATATGTGTGTATTGTCCCCAGAATGACCAGTCTACAAACATTGTCAAAGTTGTCGGAGGGGACGAGCTCTCAACTCTAACCGGGAAGGTGAGATTTGATTGCTTGACATAACCACAGATACAATACAAATATTTTAGGAGTGAAGTTGTAATCCTTTAACCAATGAGGTGCTGTATTTTTGTTTAATATATATATACACACACACACACACACACACACACACACACACACACACACACACACACACACACACACACACACACACACAGTGGGGCAAAAAAGTATTTAGTCAGCCACCAATTGTGCAAGTTCTCCCACTTAAAAAAATGAGGCCTGTAATTTTCATCATAGGTACGCTTCAACTATGACAGACAAAATGAGAAAAAAAATCCAGAAAATCACATTGTAGGATTTTTAATGAATTTATTTGCAAATTATGGTGGAAAATAAGTATTTGGTCAATAACAAAAGTTTATCTCAATACTTTGTTATATACCCTTTGTTGGCAATGAAAGAGGTCAAACGTTTTCTGTAAGTCTTCACAAGGTTTTCACACACTGTTGCTGATATTTTGGCCCATTCCTCCATGCAGATCTCCTCTAGAGCAGTGATGTTTTGGGGCTGTTGCTGGGCAACATGGACTTTCAACTCCCTCCAAAGATTTTCTATGGGATTGAGATCTGGAGACTGGCTAGGCCACTCCAGGACCTTGAAATGCTTCTTACGAAGCCACTCCTTCATTGCCCGGGCGGTGTGTTTGGGATCATTGTCATGCTGAAAGACCCAGCCATGTTTCATCTTCAATGCCCTTGCTGATGGAAGGAGGTTTTCACTCAAAACTTCACGATACATGGCCCCATTCATTCTTTCCTTTACACGGATCAATCGTCCTGGTCCCTTTGTAGAAAAACAGCCCCAAAGCATGATGTTTCCACCTCCATGCTTCACAGTAGGTATGGTGTTCTTTGGATGCAACTCAGCATTCTTTGTCCTCCAAACACGACGAGTTGAGTTTTTACCAAAAAGTTATATTTTTGGTTTCATCTGACCATATGACATTCTCCCAATCTTCTTCTGGATCATCCAAATGCTCTCTAGCGAACTTTAGACGGGCATGGACATGTACTGGCTTAATCAGGGGGACACGTCTGGCACTGCAGGATTTGAGTCCCTGGCGGCGCAGTGTGTTACTGATGGTAGGCTTTGTTACTTTGGTCCCAGCTCTCTGCAGGTCATTCACTAGGTCCCCCCGTGTGGTTCTGGGATTTTTACTCACCGTTCTTGTGATCATTTTGACCCCACGGGGTGAGGTCTTGCGTGGAGCCCCAGATCGAGGGAGATTATCAGTGGTCTTGTATGTCTTCCATTTTCTAATAATTGCTCCCACAGTTGATTTCTTCAAACCAAGCTGCTTACCTATTGCAGATTCAGTCTTCCCAGCCTGGTGCAGGTCTACAATTTGGTTTCTGGTGTCCTTTGACAGCTCTTTAGTCTTGGCCATAGTGGAGTTTGGAGTGTGACTGTTTGAGGTTGTGGACAGGTGTCTTTTATACTGATAACAAGTTCAAACAGGTGCCATTAATACAGGTAACGTGTGGAGGACAGAGGAGCCTCTTAAACAAGTTGTTACAGGTCTGTGAGAGCCAGAAATCTTACTTGTTTGTAGGTGACCAAATACTTAGTTTCCACCATAATTTTCAAATAAATTCATTAAAAATCCTAAAATGTGATTTTCTGGATTTTTTTTCTCATTTTGTCTGTCATAGTTGAAGTGTACCTATGATAAATTACAGGCCTCTCCCATCTTTTTAAGTGGGAGAGCTTGCACAATTGGTGGCTGACTAAATACTTTTTTGCCCCACTGTATATGTGATCAATTGTCTTCTAATTTCCTTTGCAGAATGTTTTGATAGTTGAGGTAAGACCAATTTCCCTGTCTTTTTAGCACATAATCTGAAAATTCAGTCTCTGTAAATGTTAAAACTGCTGTACATAAATGTGTGTGGCGCACACTAGCTCTCTCATGAACTATAGCTGTATGACCAGGGTGCAAATCACATTCACTAAAGGGTGTACCCTAAAAGAAGTGGGCTGTACCATCGCTATAGTTGTCCACATTAATATTGAATTGCTTCCCTTGAATTGTTGTTGGACTTCCTTGCACTCCTTAAATTGAAGCCCCTTATTCACCGGTATCTGTCCTGCTGACGTGTTTAGGACATTGTGGAGACTGGGAGGACTATGGAGACACTGCTATCACTGCTGAGTGAATGCAATCCAAAGATGGTCAAAGTCGTCAGGTGAGAACCAATGTATTAAGCACACAGTACTTTTTTTTCTCCCATATCGTGCTTACTGAACAGTCCCTATAAGTGCTGTGTAGCCCTGATTTAGACAGAGAAGTGGTTCAGCTCAGAATGTCACTCTTTGACTGCATTTACACCGGGGTCCAAATTCTGATATTTTTTTCACTAATTGGTCTTTTGACCAATTGGATCAGCTCTAAAAAAAGATCTAATGTGACTGTCTGATGTGATTGGTCAGTAGACCAATTAGTGGAAAAAAATAGATCTAGACAGCAATATTAATGACCGCACTCTCTATCTATTGTAATGCGCACTCTCCCCTTAAGCACTGATTTAGAGATGTTATGTGCCTGGATCAGATTAAGAGTTAATCTATGTACCATACTGTTAATTGAACTGTGGAGGGATGGGATATCCCTCTGCTATGGAAGGGACTATTTGACGCTAGTTTAGGTTGTAGACGGCTGTGTGGAGCGCATTATAGCTATGCTATGTTATTGAACAATGCAAGGCCATTGAGTGGATTATATTGTTTGCTGTGTCATTGAGATTGTTGAAGACCATGTCATTGAGAACAATGCATGCCATTAAGAGCATGGTTTGCATAGAGATCCTATTCAGTTCTGTGCTTGTATGCATTGTCATTTCAGCCTTCTAGTCAAGAGAACACCAAGGAGCTCAGGATACAGACCAGACTGTGAGTTCTGCCGTGTGTGTGTGTGTGTGTCGTGCATCCCTTCCCACTGTTGATACACTGCTGTACTAGAAAGAGTCTTTGGCAGGATGACCATGTATAATAGTTATATTTTTCGCATGGAATTAATATGCAGATCTAACGATCGACTTTGAATGTGTAGGTCAACATGGTACTCTGGTACTAGTATTCTACACACACATGGTTAGTGATGTATGTCATTCCTTTAAGTCAGAGTTGGATAAGCTTTCTAAGATGGTTTTGCAAGGACAGCTGTTTACCTTTGACCTGCTCTGTGACCCTTGAAGCTAAAGGGTCAACCCCAGTCAGACAACAGGTGTCAACTAGCTAACCTCCAGAGATGGAAAAGAGAAACATACTTTATATCTGTGTTAATGTTATGAAATGCTAATGCAAAACTCATCCCATAAGATCTTTTGATACTGCTAACTTAATACTACACAGCAAGATGTCTAACTTACATGTAGCTTAGTATTGTATTGTGCAGTAAATTATGTCCGTCTCTGTATTTGGTCAGACATCGGGTTTGAGGTGCCAGATTCGTTTCTGGTGGGATATGCCCTGGACTACAATGAGTACTTCAGAGATCTCAGTGTAAGTTCACTGCATTGGAGATGATCCTGATATTCAGTTATATTTTCTATCTGAGATTCAGCATGTCAAAACCTAGTGAAAGATGTACACTGAGTGTACAAAACATTAGGAACACCTTCCTAATATTGAGTTGGACTCCCTTTTTCCATCAGAACAGCCTCAATTCGTCGGGGCATCGACTCTACAAGGTGTCGAAAGCGTTCCACAGGGATGCTGACTCGTGTTGACTCCAATGCTTCCCACAGTTGTCAAGTTGGCTGGATGTCCTTTGGGTGGGGGACCATTCTTGATACACACAGGAAACTGTTGAGTGTGAAAAAAACATCAGCATTGCAGTTCTTGACAAACTCAAACTGGTGCACCTGACACCTACTTTTGTCTTGCCCATTCACCCTCTGAATGGCACATACACAATCCATGTCTCAAGGCTTGAAAATCCTTCTTTACCCTGCCTTGTCCCCTTCACCTACACTGATTTGAAGGAGAACAAGTGACATCAATAAGGGATGGTTGCTTTCACCTGGTCAGTCTGACATGGAAAGAACACTTGTTCCTAATGTTTTGTACACTCAATGTATGTATGAGGGGTCAGTTTAATCAAGTCTACTGTTGGTGTATTCTTTTTACACTTTACCATGTGTTTTTGCTCTGTGCAGCACATCTGTATACTGAACGAGAACGCAAAGGAGAAGTACAAAGTGTGAGCTGAGGCGATAGACAGATGGATGACGAGGGACTAGGACCACTGTGATGATCCTGAGCTTTTTATGGTTCTGAACCTTATTTATCTGTGTATGAAACCGATTGTGAATTCAGTTTGCAAGATACTATTTGAGAAAACAAAAATGTATTGAATTCATATTTTTGTTCCCCTAGAAGCAATGGGATGAGTTATGTTTTTAAGTAGAGGATTTGTGTAAAGATGGTTATGGGAGTACATTTTTATTTATTTAGATTTGTTATTCTATATTATATTGGGGCCTTGGATGCCTCTCATCTGATTTATGTTAGTAAGGATGGATTTTGTTATGTTGCTTAATATAATCCACAGGATCTCAGACGACTGTACATATCCACAGTAAAATCTATGTGAGTCAAGTCATGTACTGCATTGTACAAACCAATGATGCTGTTTAGCTCATATGCCAAGCCCATGCAAAGACGAGCCTGGAATGTAATGTAACAATTTTGTTTAATAATGGCAATGTTTTCATTCACCAAGGACATTAACAATCCTATTGACAGCAATATTAAAATCTTAAATGTGTGTGTTAGAGAGAGAGATGCCTTCCATGGATTGACTTTAAAGAAAAGAGAGATCTGCACACTACTCTTGTTTTTTTATTGAAGCATTTAAGGCCAAGAGGCTGACATACAGTTGAAGTTCGGAAGTTTACATACACTTATGTTGGAGTCATGAAAACATGTTTTTCAAGATCATGAGGAAGGAAAATGATGTGGATATATTGAATCAACATCTCAAGACATCAGTCAGGAAGTTAAAGCTTGGTCGCAAATGGACTATGACCCCAAGCATACTTCCAAAATTGTAGCAAAATAGCTTAAGGACAATAAAGTCAAGGTATTGGAGTGGCCTTCACAAAGCCCTGACCTCAATCCCATAGAGCATTTGATGGCAGAACAGAAAAAGTGTGTGCGAGCAAGGAGGCCTACAAACTTGACTCAGTTACATCAGCTCTGTCAGGAGGAATGGGACAAAATTCACCCAACTTATTGTGGGAAGCTTGTGGAAGGCTACCCAAAACATTTGACCCAAGTTAAACCATTTAAAGGCAATGCTACCAAATACTAATTGAGTGTATGTAAACTTCTGACCCACTGGGAATGTGATGAAAGAAATAAAAGTTTAAATAAATAATTCTCTCTACTATTATTCTGGCATTTCACATCCTTAAAATAAAGTGGTGATCCTAACTGACCTAAGACATGGAAGTTTTACTAGAATTAAATGTCAGTAATTGTGAAAAACTGAGTTTAAATATATTTGGCTAAGGTGTATGTAAACTTCTGACTTCAACTGTACATAGTTGTGGGAAGTAGGGGTGCTGAGTGTTTAATAGATATTAAGATAAACATTTTTCACAAAAGTTGTGGGGCTTTACTAGTATTAACGGACCGATTTATAGATTTCTGTAACATGGGCAAAAACATTGAGACAAAGTGGTTTGTGATGATATGGCTCAGTTGGTAGAGCGTGATTCCCACCGGGGACCAGCATGAAAATGTATGCACTCACTATTGTAAACTGCTCTTAAAATGTAAAAGGAATTAAGACTATTTCAGTTCACATTTATAAATAAGTTGCATTTGCAAAGTATTTCAAGAAACTGGAAAACATATCAAGCAAGTATTTTTATATTCAGTCCCAAGTATTATCAGATTAACTGTTTTGTACAGAACTACATTGGCTTGTGAAAGTATTCACCCCCCTGGCATTTTACTTATTTTGTTGCCTTACAATGGGGTGTTTGTATCATGATTTACACAACATGCCTACCACTTTGGCGATGCAAAATATTTATTGTGAAACAAACAAGATAAGACAAAAAAACAGAATTTGAGCATGCATAACTATTCACCCCCCCAAAGTCAATACTTTGTAGAACCACCTTTTGCAGCAATTACAGCTGCAAATCTCTTGGATATATGTCTCTATAAGCTTGGCACATCTGGCCACTGGGATTTTTGCCCATTCTTCAAGGCAAAATTGCTCTAGCTCCTTCAAGTGGGATAGGTTCCGCTGGTGTACAACAGCCTTTAAGGCATAGCACAGATTCTCAATTGGATTGTCTGGGCTTTGACCAGGCCATTCCAAGACATCTAATGTTTTCCCTTAAACCACTCGTGTTACTTTAGCAGTATGCTTAGGGTCATTGTCCTGCTTGAAGGTGAACCTTCGTCCCAGTCTCAAGTCTCTGGCAGACAAACAGGTTTCCCTTAAGAATTTCCCTGTATTTAGCACCATCCATCGTTACTCCAATTCTGACCAGTTTCCCAGTCCCTGCCGATGAAAAACATCCCCACAGCACGATGCTTCCACCAACATACTTCACTGTGGGGATGATATTCTCGGGGTGATGAGGGTGTTGGGTTTGCGCCAGACAGAGTTTCCCTTGATGGCCAACAAGCTAAATTTTAGTCTCATCTGACCAGAGTACCTTCTTCCATATGTTTGGGGGGTCTCCCACATGCATTTTGGCAAACACCAAATGTGTTTGCATATTTTTCCTTTAAGCAATGGCTTTTTTTCTGGCCACTCCCATGAAGTGGGAAGGCAGGTAGCCTAGTGGTTAGGTCGTTGGACTAGTAACAAAAAGGTTGCAAGATTGAATCCCTGAGCTAACAAGGTACAAATCTGTCGTTCTGCCCTTGAACAAGGTAGTTAACCCACTGTTCCTAGGCTGTCATTGAAAATAAGAATTTGTTATAAACTGACTTGCCTAGTTAAATAAAGGTCAAATAAATTATTTTAAAAGCCCAGCTCTGTGGAGTGTACAGCTTAAAGTGGTCCTATGGACAGATATTCCAACCTCCGCTGTGGAGTTTAGCAGCTCCTTCAGGATTATTTTCGGTCTCTTTGTTGCCTCTCTGATTAATGCCCTCCTTGCCTGGTCTGTGAGTTTTGGTGGGCCGCCCTCTCTTGGCAAGTTATTTGTGGTGTCATATTCTTTCCATTTTTTAATAATGGACTTAAAGGTGCTCTGTGGGATATTAAAAGTTTCTGATATTTTGTATAACCCAACCCTGATCTGTACTTGTCCACAACTTTGTCGCTGACCTGTTTGGCGAGCTCCTTGCTTAGTGGTGTTGCAGACTCTGGGGCCTTTCAGAACAGGTGTGTATATATACTGAGATTATGTGACACTTAGATTGCACACAGGTGGACTTTATTTAACTAATTATGTGACTTCTGAAGGTAATTGGTTGCACCAGATCTTATTTAGGGGCTTCATATAAAAGGGGGTGAATAAATATGCACACACCGCTTTTCTGTTTTTGATTTCTTTGAAACAAGTTTTTTTTTTCATTTCACTTCACCAATTTGGACTATTTTGTGTATGTCCATTACATGAAATCCAAATAAAAATCCATTTAAATTACAGGTTGTAATGCAACAAAATAGGAAAAATTCTAAGGGGGTGAATACTTTTGCAAGGCACTGTATCAGACTCACGTTACAAATGCTAGTGAACACGCAAATACATTTAGTAAAAAAAATCACATGTAGTGCACTGGGCCTTTACTCGTCCTGTATTAGAGGATCAAGAAAGACATCTTCAGCACAGGTACTTTTTTTGCCGGATTGCAGCACCCCCTCCCCAAACTACTTCCCGCGGCGCGTGAACTTCATAAAAAAACGTGCCTCTAGCATGGTAAGTGTGCAGGTTTATTTTTTCTTATGTCATCGCTTTGTTACCCTTCACCTACAACACGATAGCTCAGCTGTGCGAGTGCCTTTTTGAATTATGGATTGACTTGAAAATGGGTTGGTAGATTATTAATTTCATGGCAGTTATTTTAGATGTTAATTTGAGGCACAACTGTTCAACATGTCCGTGCAAAACATAGAGCGTTATCATTTTCCAAGATGTTTGTCTCTGGTTCCCCACTAGATGGAGTGCCCTACATTTTCTTTATCCTGAAGGGACTCGCTTCCGCAATCCGCATGCAAACACTGTAGCCTAATGTCAAGTGGAAGCAATGTAGCAACAACGATCGTTTTGCACAGCAGGTGCCTGCCCGAAGAAAATATATAATATTGGGATAGTAGTGATCATAGTATTCTGAAGCTTTTCTCCTGTATAGCATTAACAAACTCAAGCTATATTTAATAACAAAAACAAGGTAGGCTACTGGTATGTTTCACTGTGAGGTCTTTGCCTCTGGCTACATTGTTGACCTTCAGGATGGACCTAAAAGAAAAGACAGCTGCCATATTGAAGCAATATGAAGTCGGGAGCAGATTCTCGTACTTGCCGGTCTTGCCCAAAGCCTCGGTGTTGATACCGCTGTTTGTGAGGGACGGAGAGGTCCACATGTTGATGACTCTACGCTCCCAAGAGGTCAGTAATATGGCTCTCCCTTACTCCTTAGTTTAACTAGTTTACCTTAACTATTATGTAATCGATTCTTAGGCCTACAGTTTTGCAATTGAACATACACAATTGTGTTATGAACATTGAAACCATTAATACAAAAGTAAAGCATGACAGTGTTCCATCCAAATGTGTGATTGTCTACTGAATTTATAAACATAGCCTTTGATATTTGTGCGTTAGCATGCGTGAGTGTGCTTGTGCACTGCACGGTGTGCAAATATAGCACATTGCGATGTGTGAAATATACTACTCGGTTGTGGTGAGTCGCTCTTTTTGAACGGATCTGGTGAACGAATCGCATTGATGAGAGCCGTTCATTTGGCTCCCTGATTCGCATACTGCTGGTACTGCTTTTTGAGATCAAAACAACGTTTTTCTGTTGCTAAATTACAGAAGTATTCTCCAAAGAATGCGAATCCTTACAGCAGAAACAATAAATAGTGGGGAGATCCAAATAATTTGGCCAGGTAAAAAAAAAATGTATTTGAACGTGCATTTCAAGATCTGACACAATGGTAGCCAACCTTTTGGGCTTTACATTCGAGATTAGCAACATTTTCATGGTTCTCGGTTTATTTTTAAGCATTTTTTTAATTAAAATGTGTTTTTCGAGCCAAATTAGCCGGCTCAACGAAATTACTCGAAATGCCCATCACAACTAAGCTTGAAGTGTCCCCATTTTGCCCTAGCGAATAGCTAGCTTTTCATGTGGTGCGGACTGGTAAGAATCACATCAAATGTTATTTGCCACGTTATTTGCCATATTTGTTATTTGCCACGCTTCGTAAACCGGTGTAGACTGGCAGTGAAATGCTTACTTACGGCCTTTCCCAACCTTGCAGAGAAATGAAAATAGAAAAGTAAAACGGGTAATAAATACACAATGACTAACGATAACTTGGCAATACACAGGATACCAGTACCGAGTCGATGTGCAGGGGGACAAGGTAATTGAGGTAGATATGTACATATAACTAGGGATAAAGTGTCAGATAATAAACAGTAGCAGCAGCATGTGATGAGGCAAAAAAAGTTAGTTAACCGACTAACTATGTTATAATGTTATCTCCACCCGGCACAGCCACCCCACATATTCTCTCTTTCTTTCTCTCTCTCGGAGGACCTGAGCCCTAGGACCGTGCCCCAGGACTACCTGACATGATGACTCCTTGCTGTCCCCAGTCCACCTGACTGCTGCTGCTCCAGTTTAAACTGTTCTGCCTTATTATTATTCGACCATGCTGGTCATTTATGAACATTTGAACATCTTGGCCATGTTCTGTTATAATCTCCACCCGGCACAGCCAGAAGAGGACTGGCCACCCCACATAGCCTGGTTCCTCTCTAGGTTTCTTCCTAGGTTTTGGCCTTTCTATGGAGTTTTTCCTAGCCACCGTGCTTCTACACCTGCATTGCTTGCTGTTTGGGGTTTTAGGCTGGGTTTCTGTACAGCACTTTGAGATATCAGCTGATGTACGAAGGGCTATATAAATAAATTTGATTTGAACTACCTGGACAAACTATTTATCTTATGGCTTGGGGGTAGAAGCTGTTCAGGGTAGCAGAGAGAACTGTCAATGACTAGGGTGGCTGAAGTTAGATTTTTTTTTAGGGACTTCCTCTGACACTGCCTGATATAGAGGTCCTGGATGGCAGGGAGCTCAGCCCCAGTGATGTTATGTACTGGACTGTACGCACTATCCTCTGTAGTGCCTTGCGGTCAGATGCCAAGCAGTTGCCATACCAAGCGGTGATGCAGCCAGTCAAGATGCTCTCAACGGTGCAGCTGTAGAACTTTTTTAGGAAATATTTTCCGCCCCCTGAGGTGGTAGAGGCATTGTCGTGCCCTCTTCACAACTTTGTTGGCGTGTGTGGACCATGATAGTTCCTTAGTGATGTGGACACCGAGGAGATTGAAGCTTTCGACCCACTCCACTACGGCCCCCTCGACGTGAATGGAGGCGTGCTCGCCTCTCCGTTTCCTGTAGTCCACGATCACCTCCTCCCTATAGGTTGTCTCGTCGTCAGTGATCAGTCCTACCATCGTGTTGTCTGCAAACTTAATGATGGTGTTGGAGTTGTGCGTGAACAAGAAGTACAGAAGGTGACTAAGCACGCACCTCCGAAGTGCCCCTGTGTTGAGGGTCAGCATGGCGGATGTGTTGCCTACTCTCACCACTTGGGGGCAGCCCATCAGGAAGTCCAGGATCCAGTTGCAGAGGGAGGTGTTCAGTCCCAGGATCCTTAGCTTAGTGATGAGCTTTGAGGGTACTATGGTGTTGAACGCTGAGCTGTAGTCAATGAACAGCATTCTCATATAGGGGACCCTCTTGTCCAGGTGGGAAAGGGCCGTGTTGAGTGCAATAGAGATTGCGTCATCTGTGGATCTGAGTGGTCTATCTCATCCAAATTGGGGCCTGCCGCTTCAGGAGGACACTCATGTGCTAGCAAGGCAGACGTCCTGGGTTTGCACCAGGTATGGGCCGAATCGGGAGGAAGTGGTACTCGCTAAGCAAGCAGCGTGATGTCCTTTACACAAGAAAACAAAATGGAATGCTGTAGAACTCACTCTTTGTCTCTCACTCTGTGCTGCAGCTGAGGACCAACGCAGGCGAGGTGTGTTTCCCAGGTGGGAAGAGGGACCCGAGGGACAGGGATGACGTAGACACGGCTCTGAGAGAGGCAGAGGAGGAGATAGGCCTTCCTCCTGACCAGGTGGATGTGGTCTGCACACTCTTCCCCATTATGAACAAGGTACACATGGGGAGAGGTTGCTTTTACATGAACAAAGAGAAAACGTTTCAATGCAGACGCTGATGATTTCACACACCCACTATCATGGTGTAGCAGGATTCAACAGGATTCTGGTCCTGGAGAACTATTAAAAATAAAAAAATAAACTGCTGATAGCATGATTAGCTGAATCAGGTGTTTTATTGAATCTGGTTGGATAAAAATCCTGCACTCCAAGTAACTCCATGACTGAAATTGGAGAACCCTGCCCGGTATAGTACAGTATATTTAGATATTGCCAATAGATTACAGGTCATATTTCTAGTCAGAGATATTCATACTTTCTCCTCTCCACTCTCCCACATATTTTCTCTTCTCCCCTTCATTCCCCTCGCCCCTCTCTCTTCTCTCTCCCTCCTCTCGCTCTGTAGAGTGGTCTGTTGGTGACTCCAGTGGTGGGGTTCATTGAGGCCTCATTCTCTCCTCGCCCAAACCCAGCCGAGGTCAGCGCTGTGTTCACTGTCCCTCTGGAGTTCTTCACTAGAGAGATAGACCACTCATCCTACAGCGCGACTGGAATTGCTGGCTTGCTCCACAGTTTCCAGTTTCCGGACCCTGAATCAGGCAGCCACTATCAGATATGGGGCCTGACTGCCATTTTGGCTATACTGGTCTCTGTCCTAGCCCTCAGAAAAAAGCCTGAGTTTGAGACCGGTTTTGATTCTGATGACCCGGTATCTTTCTTCCAACACAATCTGAACAAGAGGATCAGTAAACTATGACATATATCAATGTTTAAATTTTAATTTTTTGAACCAGATAATTATATAATGCAATGTAATGATGGAGAGAACATATTTTTCCCTAAAATGTTGTAAATGTGGAATCATGTGCAATACCTACATTCTTTACAAAAATGTATTTTTATTTTTACTTTGAATGTAATTTGTGAATATGGTATATTGATGACAATAAAAAAGTATGCTATTACAGTTAAATCGGTAAATGCATCCAGTTGAGTTCATAAATGTAACATGTGTGAGAGGAGAGTGGGCAGTGGCCTGTTTAGAGCTATGTGGAAGGACAAGACTGAGTTGATACCTGGACCAGGGCCTGTATTCACAAATTATCTCAGAGTAGGAGTGCTGATATATAATCAGGTTAGCCTCAGATCATAATGAATAATATTGGACTAGATGACTGATAGGAGGCGCTGTGTTGAAGCCACCATGCCTCCATCTTGGCACACATTTCTGAAGCTATAGAAATGCATTTGTCTATGATCGTTTTTGCCACATTTATTCTATTAGACACGTTAATGAATACCCAGTAAATTGGATTTGCAGGCCAAAAATGAAAAATATTACATTTACATTTACATTACATTTAAGTCATTTAGCAGACGCTCTAATCCAGAGCGACTTACAAATTGGTGCTTTCACCTTATGACATCCAGTGGAACAGCCACTTTACAATAGTGCATCTAGGTCTTTTAAGGGGGAGGGGGAGAAGGATTACTTTATCCTATCCTAGGTATTCCGTAAAACTATATTAAAACATTTTTTTTAGGTTAGTAATGTTACTGTCCCTACTTCAACATAACAATACTTAATTTTGTCCTCAACATTTTTTATTGAAATATTGTAGAACTCTCGATGGCCAATACATAGCATCAGCAATCCAGGGTTTATTTTCATTGGTTCTAACCTAAAGCAGAGGACTGGCAGGACAGGAGCTTCAACTGAAGCAGACAATGTAGAAATAATCCACCGCTGTATATGCAATATGAGTTCAGTGAATATAGTTTTAAATGCCTTGAAATTATATCTACAATAATTTATCTAAAATTGCACATGACCTACACGATCACACCATAGCTAGATATCCAATCCTAAACTCTTGACTTCAGCTCCACCTCCTCCAGAGTCAGGATCTTATTTAACTATGCTAGGATCCATTTTGAGGAAATGAACATGATCAAAACATTTGAGTGGACTGATTAAAGTAAGTGGATTGTGATTGTTTATTATAACGCTGACAGAAGGGCTATTGCCAATGTAATTCATGGCGTTAGATAGCAGCTAATACAACTCACCAGCTGTAATGATAACGAAACCGAATGTTACTGAAATGGTGATTCAAAAGTGCCTCTATAGCTAGGTTTCCATCCAATTGGCTACAGATTTAATATATATTCTAAAATCCTACCAAACTGACTTGTTGTAGGTGTTTCCACCATAATGACTTGTCGTGGGGGCTTGATTGTGTTGCGTTAATAACATTTAGACTACGTTACCCAGCAGACTATGCGGGTGGTTAAAGAACGCCTTGCATGGCTAAACATTAAAAGTAGTTAAACCTATGCCCCGGTTTGTCATTATATAAAGAACAAACACAACAGTGATGACAGTGCACACAAAATGTAATTTTTCGCTTAAGTTTTCATGTACCGAATAAAAATCTAAAGTTGAATGTGTAAAGAGCGTCAATTCATTAAACTGCGGTAGTTGTATGGCAATTTATTTGTCATGAAAATCCATAAAACTATTTTATTTATGTTCGCTATGTAGCCCTTCTAAATTATTTAAATATTTTTCAATGTATTTGTCATATGGGAGCCACCATACCTGCCTGCGCTAAACAGTTAACGTTATGTTATAGCTCATGAACTGAGGATAGTTGTAGCTAGCACATCTGAGAAGTTTATAAAAAATTTCGCTAGTCTTGTTCGTCTACATAACAGTATTCTCTCTTGAAATCGGAGTTCTTCGAGTTTCCCAGCCGTAGCCCGTCTGCCTGCGATCGACATCAACACAGGTAGGCTACAATGGTTTTAAAATATGTAGCCTATTTAACTGATAAACCTTAGCTTACAGCCCAATACATTTTAATCGCGGCCGAATACTCAAACTAACGTACTAATTGTGACTTGAGTTGAGTATATAGTATGCTTATTGGTCATAGTATGGATATTGTTAGAATGCCAGAAGTTCCCGGATGTCGTACTAAATTGGCCAAAACACAAAATATACATGCAGTGGACACTATTTTCGTGATTTTTAGGGCCCATAATGCAATTCTACAGAAAATTCGGAAAATATGCAGGCGAGGTCCGAGGCATGTTGAGGTTTCCAGGGTTAGAGTAGTGCAGAAGTTGTTATATGTTGAGGCAGTGAAGAAAGTAGAGGAAAACGGGTCAAGGGGGAGGGATCCTGAGAGGAGTGGTGTGCGTAGATCTGTACCAGTACAGAGGGATAGGCCAGCAAGTAATGTTTCAGTGAGATTACATTTTTAGGAATGGTTATCAACAGTACTGCAGGGATGGAACGTAAATCGCAGAAAATGGAGGTTGTGGTGGCAGCTGCAGAGTTACAGGGTGTGAGACTTGACATCAGAAGAGTTACAGGGTGTGTACAGGGCTCCGGGCAGCCGAGCGGAAATGGAGGAAAACTCGCCTCCCTGCGGACCTGACATCCTTTCACTCCCTCCTCTCTACATTTTCCTCTTCTCTCTCTGCTGCTAAAGCCACTTTCTACCACTCTAAATTCCAAGCATCTGCCTCTAACCCTAGGAAGCTCTTTGCAACCTTCTCCTCCCTCCTGAATCCTCCTCCCCCTCCCCCTCCTCCCTCTCTCTGCAGATGACTTCGTCAACCATTTTGAAAAGAAGGTCGACGACATCCGATCCTCGTTTGCTAAGTCAAACGACACCGCTGGTTCTGCTCACACTGCCCTACCCTGTGCTCTGACCTCTTTCTCCCCTCTCTCTCCAGATGAAATCTCGCGTCTTGTGACGGCCGGCCGCCCTACAACCTGCCCGCTTGACCCTATCCCCTCCTCTCTTCTCCAGACCATTTCCGGAGACCTCCTCCCTTACCTCACCTCGCTCATCAACTCATCCCTGACCGCTGGCTACGTCCCTTCCGTCTTCAAGAGAGCGAGAGTTGCACCCCTTCTGAAAAAACCTACACTCGATCCCTCCGATGTCAACAACTACAGACCAGTATCCCTTCTTTCTTTTCTCTCCAAAACTCTTGAACGTGCCGTCCTTGGCCAGCTCTCCCGCTATCTCTCTCAGAATGACCTTCTTGATCCAAATCAGTCAGGTTTCAAGACTAGTCATTCAACTGAGACTGCTCTTCTCTGTATCACGGAGGCGCTCCGCACTGCTAAAGCTAACTCTCTCTCCTCTGCTCTCATCCTTCTAGACCTATCGGCTGCCTTCGATACTGTGAACCATCAGATCCTCCTCTCCACCCTCTCCGAGTTGGGCATCTCCGGCGCGGCCCACGCTTGGATTGCGTCCTACCTGACAGGTCGCTCCTACCAGGTGGCGTGGCGAGAATCCGTCTCCACACCACGTGCTCTCACCACTGGTGTCCCCCAGGGCTCTGTTCTAGGCCCTCTCCTATTCTCGCTATACACCAAGTCACTTGGCTCTGTCATAACCTCACATGGTCTCTCCTATCATTGCTATGCAGACGACACACAATTAATCTTCTCCTTTCCCCCTTCTGATGACCAGGTGGCGAATCGCATCTCTGCATGTCTGGCAGACATATCCGTGTGGATGACGGATCACCACCTCAAGCTGAACCTCGGCAAGACGGAGCTGCTCTTCCTCCCGGGGAAGGACTGCCCGTTCCATGATCTCGCCATCACGGTTGACAACTCCATTGTGTCCTCCTCCCAGAGCGCTAAGAACCTTGGCGTGATCCTGGACAACACCCTGTCGTTCTCAACTAACATCAAGGCGGTGGCCCGTTCCTGTAGGTTCATGCTCTACAACATCCGCAGAGTACGACCCTGCCTCACACAGGAAGCGGCGCAGGTCCTAATCCAGGCACTTGTCATCTCCCGTCTGGATTACTGCAACTCGCTGTTGGCTGGGCTCCCTGCCTGTGCCATTAAACCCCTACAACTCATCCAGAACGCCGCAGCCCGTCTGGTGTTCAACCTTCCCAAGTTCTCTCACGTCACCCCGCTCCTCCGCTCCCTCCACTGGCTTCCAGTTGAAGCTCGCATCCGCTACAAGACCATGGTGCTTGCCTACGGAGCTGTGAGGGGAACGGCACCTCAGTACCTCCAGGCTCTGATCAGGCCCTACACCCAAACAAGGGCACTGCGTTCATCCACCTCTGGCCTGCTCGCCTCCCTACCACTGAGGAAGTACAGTTCCCGCTCAGCCCAGTCAAAACTGTTCGCTGCTCTGGCCCCCCAATGGTGGAACAAACTCCCTCACGACGCCAGGACAGCGGAGTCAATCACCACCTTCCGGAGACACCTGAAACCCCACCTCTTTAAGGAATACCTAGGATAGGATAAAGTAATCCCTCTCACCCCCCCTCCCCCTGAAAAGATTTAGATGCACTACTGTTCCACTGGAGGTCATAAGGTGAATGCACCAATTTGTAAGTCGCTCTGGATAAGAGCGTCTGCTAAATGACTTAAATGTATGTAAATGTAAAATGTAAATGTGTTAATAAGTGGTGGTGTCCCATCCTTTCAGGTTGTTGACCTGAGGTAGGACTAAATACATTTAAATAGTGGAGTAGTGTGGTGTTATTTTTTTATTTTATACATTTATTTTTTGTGAGTTGTGTGAGATGGTATTTTTTTTTTTAATTTTCAGGCAAAGTGTTAGGGAGTTGTACTCCAGTCTAGAAGGTGGCGGTCGGTAATGCAACATTTATTGGATGCCAACCGCTATTAGACCTAATGATTGTTTCTAAATGATGTCTGAGTGTTGGTGTACCCCTGGCTATCCGTAAATTTAAATAACAAGAAATCTGTGCCATCTGGTTGGTTTTTAATATAAGGAATTTTAAATTATTTATACTTGTACTTTTGATACTTAAGTATATTTCAGCAATTACATTTACTTTTGATACTTAAGTATATTTAAAATCAAATAATTTTACTAAAGTAGTATTTTACTGGTTAACTTTTTTACTTTTACTTGAGTCATTTTCTATTAAGGAATCATTACTTTTACTACAGTATGACAATTGAGTACTTTTTCCACCCCTGGTTGTTTGTTTCACCAAGTATCAGGGTGTGTCAGCATCAGTACAGTATATGGTGATTGTGTGTTCTCAGCTCTGCTTCACTGGGTCAAGTTCTAATCCTGGATTCCCCTGGTCTGGGGGCCACTGACTCTAAAATGAGTCTCCCTGAACCCAGCATTCAAACAGATGCTAGGAGGTAAGAGGAGAGAGATTGTGTTCTCACCCCTCTCTTTCCCTCTGTATGTGTTTTTGTGTGTGTGAAGGAGGAATACCCGTAAATAATGTTAACTTAATTACCAATAATACAATAACACATTACACTATTCATTGTAAGAAGAAATGGCTAGGGATTCAATGTCAGTCCACATTGTGTTCAGCAGCCCACTCTGTCAGGAGAGACCAGGGTCTCCTGTACCTGGCTGTGTGTCTATGAAGAGTGATGGGTCCATGGGACACCCAATCAACGTGAGAGAGGCTGCCCTCTCAACTGCTCAAAGGTGCCAACTAGTAGTCACTTTTTCTTTGTATTTCCTGTTTCACTTTTTTAAAGGGATTTGGTTAATGTGGCTTAAACAACATTTTACCCTTGTCTTCCCTCTTTATTTATGATCTAGATAAAATATTTCTATGATATTGTATAACGGTAGCCTGAAATCCAAAACCTGTTTTGCTAACATTCCATTTCATGCCAAACATTTGGCGTCGCAAGGAGTGTAATGATAACTCAAACAGACTGGTACAATAAGCTGTTCTATTCCAAATAATTTGAAAATGGCAATGTGCTTTTTTACAGGGTCTGTCAGGAGAGACCAGACTCACCTGTGCCCAGTTGTGTGTCTATTAAGAGTGATGGGTCCATGGGACAGCCAATCAACTTCAGAGAGGATGTCCTCTCTACAGAACAAAGGTAAAGCAACCAGTGGTGTCTATTTATTACTTTTTGGGGGCTGGGGGTGGAGTGCGATTCGACTACATTGATCATTTTCTCTCGCTTCTTTCAATGATTTACTCAGTGTTGGGGTCGTTACTGTTAGGGTTTGTTCCTTACGTCCTTCTTTGTCAATCATTGGTTTGTTGGTGAAATTAGCATTATGACAGTATCTTTAATTAAATCATTCAAAAATCTTTATTAATGCAATTGCAGACAGAAGTTGACAAACAGGAAAATAGCACGCATGTTTGAGTAAGTTCTGCATCAATCAAAAGGTCTCAAGTTGTTTTATTAAACCGAAGTCCCACCTTAGTGATGTCACTGACTATCATTACCTTTTTACTCCTGAGACCAAAACCCTGCATCCATAGCTATACAAACATAGAGTTTCAGTGTTTATCTAAAAGCTAGGCAATAAATGTCCCCTCCCCAAAGTGGATTTATTGTGGAATGTCTGAGTAGTCTCTTATCTCCCACACTCCCCTGCAGAGTTCTGTCTCAGTCACACATTATAAGAGAGAGAAAGAGCAAACAACTGTGGAACAATTCTAAAACTATATAATGTATATATATACAGTGGGGCAAAAAAGTATTTAGTCAGCCACCAATTGTGCAAGTTCTCCCACTTAAAAAGATGAGAGAGGCCTGTAATTTTCATCATAGGTACACTTCAACTATGACCGACAAAATGAGAAAAAAAATCCAGAAAATCACATTGTAGGATTTTGAATGAATTTATTTGCAAATTATGGTGGAAAACAAGTATTTGGTCAATAACAAAAGTTTATCTCAATACTTTGTTATATACCCTTTGTTGGCAATGACAGAGGTCAAATGTTTTCTGTAAGTCTTCACAAGGTTTTCACACACTGTTGCTGGTATTTTGGCCCATTCCTCCATGCAGATCTCCACGCCTGTCCCCTTTGCAGAAAAGCATCCCCAAAGAATGATGTTTCCACCTCCATGCGTCACGGTTGGGATGGTGTTTTTGAGGTTGTACTCATCCTTCTTCTTCCTCCAAACACGGCGAGTGGAGTTTAGACCAAAAAGCTCTATTTTTGTCTCTCTCATCAGACCACATGACCTTCTCCCATTCCTCCTCTGGATCATCCAGATGGTCAATGGCAAACTTCAGACGGGCCTGGACATGCGCTAGCTTGAGCAGGGGGACCTTGCGTGCGCTGCAGGATTTTAATCCATGACGGCATCGTGTGTTACTAATGGTTTTCTTTGAGACTGTGGTCCCAGCTCTCTTCATGTCATTGACCGTGTAGTTCTGGGCTGATCCCTCACCTTCCTCATGATCATTGATGCCCCACGAGGTGAGATCTTGCATGGAGCCCCAGACCGAGGGTGATTGACCGTCATCTTGAACTTCTTCCATTTTCTAATAATTGCGCCAACAGTTGTTGCCTTCTCACCAAGCTGCTTGCCCATTGGTTGGTAGGTGATCAAATACTTTTGTCATGCAATAAAATGCAAATTAATTACTTAAAAATCATACAATGTGATTCTTTGGATTTTTGTTTTAGATTCCGTCTCTCACTGTTGAAGTGTACCTATGATAAACATTACAGACCTCTACATGCTTTGTAAGTAGGAAAACCTGCAAAATCAGCAGTGTATCAAATACTTGTTCTCCCCACTGAATGTCACTGTTTTTACCATTTCTTATTCTCCACATCCCCGTCCACAAAGGGAACGGGTAGATTTGGAGAGCAACAAATACCCTGCATGTGTTTTTCCATGGTTGCGATTTTCTTGTTTCACAACCATAGTGTGTGTATGAGGGTTTCCTCGACATTTGATGACTCTTCAGGTTCTGTAGCTGAACCCTCTGTTGGTTCTTCTGGCCTTTGGCTCGAACCTTTTTCATCCTTCAGATGTTCTCAGGGCCCTCTTCTCCCTTCCTCCAGTTGCTCATCCATGGCTCCCACTCTGGGAGATATGATGCCAGCCGGACCTCTCCTCTACCCGCAGGGCTGTTGGTGTTATCATGGTTACCTGGAACAGACCAATCTATCATGGTTGGTTCCATTTTCGCTTTTGGACCCTGAGTTTCACCCATTCTCCAGCGTTTATGGGTAGCTCGTCAGGGTCTTCACCTGGGATTGGTTCTGCTGCCTTCCTAGTGTGAGAGTGAAGAAGACTTACAACAGAAGTTCGTTTTTCATGTACTCAAGATGGTCACACATTATCTATCGGTCAGTCATATGTCTCACCCCTGGGGTGTTCATTGGTTGTCTTGTTAACATTTCATAAGGTGTACACCCAATACCTTTGTTAAGTTGCTGCGCATTTTCATGAGACGAGGTAATCCCTCTACCCATGTCATTCCTGTGGAATTGCATAGTTTGACAAGGGAGCATTTCATGTTCTTCTTAGCCCTCAGTAACTCTCGTTACTCCGTGGTTGATAGATGGACACAAACTTCTGGTCAGTCAACACCCATCATTTTGGCCATTTGGTTAACCACATCTCCTATGAGATGGGTCCTATTGTCTGCAGACAAACCTCAGGTATTCCAAACCTGAGTATAATTTTGCTACTGTTCGCGCAATGCAGTTGGATGGTTCCACCCACCTGGTAAACCTGGTTTCTTTCTTTTCGCTCTATCATGTCTAAAATCCATAGCTATGTTGACAAAAGATCATTTTGGAGTGGGGGACTTCCCTCATTGCAGTGGAGTTCCCTTGTCTATATTATATTACAAATGTGTCGCACAACGATAAATGAACTGCTTTACGTACTGATTCAAATTCAAATTTCAAACATTCTCCTCCAGCTGTGTGTCTATGAAGAGTGATGGGTCCATGGGACAGCCAATCAACTTCAGAGAGGATGTCCTCTCTACAGAACAAAGGTAAAGCAACTAGTGGTGTCTGTTTTTTCCCTGTAGTTCTCAACATGATTAGAAAATAGCAACGTGCATTTTGACAGGGTCCAGCAGGAGAAACCATACTCACCTATGTCCAGCTGTGTGTCTATGAAGAGTGATGGGTCCATGGGACAGCCAATCAACTTCAGAGAGGATGTCCTCTCTACAGAACAAAGGTAAAGCAACTAGTGGTGTCTGTTTTTTCCCTGTAGTTCTCAACATGATTAGAAAATGGCAACGTGCATTTTGACAGGGTCCAGCAGGAGAAACCATACTCGCCTATGCCCAGCTGTGTGTCTATGAAGAGTGATGGGTCCATGGGACAGCCAATCAACTTCAGAGAAGGAGACAGGTTAGAACGTTCTAGCTATACTAAAATATTAACTTATTTCTGGCTCTCTTTTTCTCATTAACATGCACTTTTTTGTTTTTTTAAGCTCATTACACTCTTCAATATATTAGTATTTTTGCATTGTAATGTAAACATTTTAGACCAGGGATCCTCCACTACTTTCAGCCACAGGACCTTTTTTTCTTGAGCGAATGGTCAGGAGGCCAAAAGACGATTACAAATCATTTGTACACTGCAAATTGACAGCAAGAAGCCCGAACCGATATAAAATGTGTTTACCTTGCTAACATTTGTATACGATCACATATATCCCTATTATACATGGGAATTCAAATCACTTGGAGCTGATTTGCTGGTGTTTTTACAATCTTCTATGTCCAACAATAAAAATCCTATTAAAAAAAAAAAAAAATCTATTCAACTTGTTTTTTATCAGATAAGTTGGGGGGCAAATAAAATCAATTGGGGAACCCCACCTATTCATCTATTCACCGCCTATCTCACATTATGTCCACAGAGACCAACAGGAAATATCAAAGTCAGAGACCCTGAATGATCAGTCTACCCAGAGTCAGCTAACAGACCTCTCCTCCATATTCAAGGTATACTGAAATTGATATTACCATTGAACATCTAGACATATTGCAGATTGCACCTTATTCAAGGTTTTAACTTTATTCCTTTAATTCCAGTTGCTTGAGCAACATATTATCAGTTTTGTGAAAAGTGAGCTGAAGAGGTGGAAGAGGATTCTGACTCCAGATTACCCAGAAAGCTTTGACAGTCAGGAGGAAGATCAGGAAGTGGTGGATGCTGAACATCAGGAGAGCAGTGCCAGATCGGAGACTCTTAATATCACACTGCACATCCTGAGGAACATGAACCAGAAGGAACTTGCTGATACACTTGAGAAATGTAAGAGCTCTGCCAAACACTCAATTGTTGATCACAGTCCTATATGTTTTTCATATCAATCCTTATTTACAAATAGTATGTTATTTAATGATATCTTAAACATCCTTGCATTTCCATTCAGACGAGCGTCATGATAGGTGCCAACATAAGCTCAAATCCAACCTGAGAAAAAAGTGTGAGCGTGTCTTTGAAGGAATTGCTAAGCAGGGGAAACCTACAATCTTAAATAAGATCTACACAGAGCTCTACATCACAGAGGGCGGAAGTGGAGAAGTCAACAAAGAACATGAGGTGAGACTGATTGAGACAGCATCCAGGAGACCAGTAGAGCAAGAGATGCCAATCAAATGCAACGACATCTTCAAACCCTTACCTGGACAAGACAAACCTATCAGAACTGTGCTGACAAAGGGAGTCGCTGGCATTGGAAAAACGATCTCTGTGCAAAAGTTCATTCTGGACTGGGCTGAAGGAAAAGCAAATCAGGACACCCACTTCATATTTCCTCTTACTTTCCGGGAGCTGAATTTGATGAAGGTAGAAAAACACAGTTTGATGGACCTCCTCAATAATTTTTTCATGGAGACAAAAGAATCAGGAATGTCTATCTCTGACAAGTACAATGCTTTGTTTGTCTTGGACGGTTTGGATGAGTGTCGACTCCCTCTAGACTTCCAGAACAATGAGAGCTGTTTTGATGTCACAGAGTCAACCTCAGTGGACGTGCTTCTAACAAACCTCATCAAGGGGAATCTGCTTCCGTCTGCTCTCCTCTGGATAACCTCCCGACCAGCGGCAGCCAATCAGATCCCTCCTGAGTATGTGGACCAGGTGACAGAGGTACGAGGGTTCAATGACCCACAGAAGGAGGAGTACTTCAGGAAAAGAATCAGCGATGTGACCCTGGCCAACAAAATCATCACACACTTGAAGTCATCAAGGAGCCTCTACATCATGTGCCACATACCAGTGTTCTGTTGGATTTCAGCCACTGTTCTACAAAGATTGTTGGCTGGAGCAGAGAGTGGAGAGATCCCCAAAACTCTGTCAAAAATGTACATGCACTTCATAATGTTCCAGATAAAACAGAAGAATCTGAAATATCATGGCGACAATGTCATTGATCCCCACTGGGATAAAGAGATTATTCTGTCACTGGGAAAACTGGCATATGAGCAGCTGGAAACAGGCAACCTGATCTTCTATGAAGAGGACCTGACAGAGTGTGGCATTGATGTCAGAGAGGCATCTGTGTACTCTGGAGTGTGCACTGAGGTCTTCAGGGAGGAGTTTGGGCTGCATCAAGGGAAGGTTTATTGCTTTGTGCATCTGAGCATCCAGGAATGTCTTGCTGCTTTTTATAGGTTTCTCTCTTTCAACGATGACTTCAACACAACAAAACACAATCAGCAGTCCATCCCCAAGAATCTGAAGAGGCGAGTCAAAATAATGCCTGCAATTCACTTCTATCAGGATGCAGTGGATAAGGCACTACAGAGTGAGAATGGCCACCTGGATCTTTTCCTCCGCTTCCTTCTTGGCCTCTCGCTGCTATCAAATCAGACTATCTTTCGAGGCCTACTGAAATGGACAGGAGGTCGCTCAAAGATTGACACGGAAACAGTTGAGGTCAACAAGAAAACAATTGATTACATCAAGGAGAAGATCCGAGAGAATGCCTCTTCAGAGAAGTGCATCAATCTGTTTCACTGTCTAAATGAGATGAATGACCCAACCCTAGTGCAGGAGATTCAGAGCTACCTGAGCTCAGGAAATGTCTCAGGAGCCAAACTCTCACCTGCACATTGGTCAGCTCTGGCCTTTGTGTTGCTGACTTCAGCAGAGGAGCTGGATGTATTTGACTTGAAGCAATTTAGTGGATCAGATGAGGCTCTTCTGAGGCTGCTGCCAGTGGTTAAGGCATCCAAAACAGCTCTGTAAGTACTGTCCCTGTGTAATGCAAGCAGACACAAGCCAATCATGCTCCTTCATTCAAATGAATATTCTCTACCAACATTTCCCAGTTTCATGAGATAGCTAAGCTAGTGGGGATGAATGACTTTTTTATACTTTTTTACTCCAATTTTCTTCCAGGTTAAATAAGTGTAGCCTCTCAGTTATGTCCTGTGGAGCCCTTGCCTCAGCTCTCTGCTCAAGCTCCTCTAGTCTGATAAAGCTGGACCTGAGTGACAATGACCTCCAGGATTCCGGAGTGGAGCTGCTCTCTACAGGCCTGGATAATCCACTATGTAAACTGGAGACATTGAGGTAGGCTACTTTCCCTGAGAGATGTCTGGGCCTGTATTCACAAAACCTTTTATCATTAAGAATGATTGTTTTGGTTTTTGTGTGTGAAATCTAATTTGTTATTCAAAAGGAATCTAAACAAGTTAAGAGTTTTTTTTTCACTGGCCACTTTTGCCATGGAGGAATCAAATTAGTGTGGCATTGTATTGAGTGTAAAGAGTGAAGAGATTTTCTCTCTGCAGCCTGTCAGCCTGTGGAGTAACAGAGGAAGGCTGTGCTTCTCTGGCCTCAGCTCTGAGATCAAACCCCTCTCAGCTGAGAGAGCTGGATCTGAGCTACAATAACCCAGGAGACTCAGGAGTGAAGCTGCTCTCTACTGTCCTAAAGAATCCAAGTTGTAAACTGGAGACATTAAGGTGGGGTCATTTCTCTGTTACATTTATATATTTATATATGTGTGTGTTATGTGTATATATATGACTTGGCCATAGGACTCTATAGTATTCATGTTTCTAAATGACTCTGGGCCTGCATTCACAAAATCTCTTATCACTAAGAATTATTCTCTAATGTTTATTTTGTATGTGTGAAAATCTTACAATTATCATTATTTTGTCCTAAGTGTAATAATTTACCTGATAATAAGTTCTGAAAACCATGAGACTTAATAAACCTGCAATAAGAGTATTCAAAAGTAATCTATACAAATTAGGAGTCATCTTTACTGCCCTCAGTTGCCATGGAAGAATAAAACAAAGAACGTAATGTGTGTAGCATTGTATTGAGTATTAAGAATTTAAAATACTTTCTTTCTCTGCAGCCTGTCAGCCTGTGGCGTCACAGAGGAAGGCTGTGCTTCTCTGGCCTCAGCTCTGAGATCAAACCCCTCTCAGCTGAGAGAGCTGGATCTGAGCTACAATAACCCAGGAGACTCAGGAGTGAAGCTCCTATATGCTGTACTGGAGGATCCACACTGTAAACTGGAGATCCTGAGGTCAGTGTAAATGTAAAAAAACATTGTTTTAATGCTGATCATATAGTCATTGATACTTTCAATAGATGACACGACCCACTCTATGATACATTGGGTTACTGTCATGGTCTAACCTATTAAAATACATTGGGTTACTGTCATGGTCTAACCTATTAAAATACATTGGGTTACTGTCATGGTCTAACCTATTAAAATACATTGGGTTACTGTCATGGTCTAACCTATTAAAATACATTGGGTTACTGTCATGGTCTAACCTATTAAAATACATTGGGTTACTGTCATGGTCTAACCTATTAAAATACATTGGGTTACTGTCATGGTCTAACCTATTAAAATACATTGGGTTACTGTCATGGTCTAACCTATTAAAATACATTGGGTTACTGTCATGGTCTAACCTATTAAAATACATTGGGTTACTGTCATGGTCTAACCTATTAAAATCATTTAGAATATTGAATCATTTCCTGTGGTAATTTCACAGATTTATACATCTCGGTTTACAGTGAGAGAGTGATTGATCTGTTGTCTCTGTGTAGGCTGTCAAACTGTGATTTCACAAACAAAGATTGTGCTTCTCCGACTTTAACTCTGAAGTCAAACCCCTCTCACCTGAGAGAGCTGGACCTGAGCTACAATAACCCAGGAGACTCAGGAATTAAGCTACTTTCTACTGTACTGGAGGATTCTCACTGTAAACTGAAGACACTGAGGTGAATACAGTCATAACAAACTAATGTTAATTGATATAAAACATTTTAACATTTTCATTGATATTTTTATCTTATTTGAATTAATATTATCTAAACCTGTTGTACTAGATACAGTATCATACTAAACAGATGTCATAGAAATGTACCTAGTGCATAGATGCTGGTGTTTAGACCAGTACATGCCCCCCGCCAAGTACATGTCTGCCTCTTAATTTGTTCTGCGATGTGTTGAAATGGTCTAATAGACAAGTGGCTGTTTCTCTTACCGCAGACTGTCAAACTGTAGAATCACAGAGAAAAGCTGTACTTCTCTGGCATCAGCTCTGAGATCTAACCCCTCACATTTGAGAGAGCTGGATTTGAGTGGGAATAACCCAGGAGACTCAGGAGTGAAGCTGCTCTCTACTGTACTGGAGAATCCACACTGTAAAGTGCAGACATTGAGGTGAGTGTGGAATTTAGAGGACATTTTCCACTAAACATTTCTTTCTCATTGTTTTATATCCACTGTTTATTTGGTCCGAAAAAGTTACATTTGCATTTTTGTAGTTGTTCATTGAATAGCTTTGAATATGAAATGAAATTAGAACCGTATTTTATGTTGAAAAGTTTCGGACTGAAATATTATTTTCTCTCAAGGCTATCGTGCTGTAGAATCTCAGAGGATAGCTGTGCTTCTCTAGCTTCAGCTCTAAGGTCAAACCCTTCTCACTTGAGAGAGCTGGACCTGACTGACAATGAACCAGGAGATTCAGGAGTGATGCTGCTCTCGGCTGTACTGGAGGATCCACGCTGTAAACTGGAGACACTAAGGTGAGAATGGAGGTTTGGGGTCTGTACTTCCAAATACTTTACTCCAAGCTAAACCAAGTTCACTTTAAATAATCATTTGACAGATTTCACCTGGGGATAACTGAATATGCTTAACTGAATATTTTCTTAACCAATATTTTATAATAATCATGACATTGGTCACACCTTTCACCATTTGAATATAAGTTCATATGTACTGTATGTATTGACGTAAACACAATGTTATGTTTTATAATGATAATGTTTGAACAGTCCATTTTAAAATGACTCCCTTTGTAATGGAGCACATGTCAATGACACTGAAACAAATGACTGGTTGGCGAAAGACTCTTTTATTGTATCTCTTCAAGGTATAGCCAAGAATCCCGAAACAAAAGAGAATATGTTGGATTGAGTAGCGTGTTCCGTTTGCCAACAATACTTTGACTTAAGGCGCAAAAGTCGAGTGTTAGTTGTGCAAGCCAGTTCCTAAAAACACTTGTTAACCATGTTTTTACCATGTATAAAGCTGCCCATTTTAAACGTACATGCTGTAGCAATGTGAAATATATTATCAGAATAATGATTGAAGTGTTGGTAGAGTATAATCATATTTTAACCTACCTTGTGTATTGTGTGACTTAAATTATGCATTTATGGTAGGAATGTGTTTTGGGGCTATCATGAGGGAACATTCCTAGTTGAAGGGAGTTCCTGGAAAGAGTACTTAGGTGCTCAGTTGTCTTTTGCCTGGGGGAGAGCAGGCTGGACAGGTAACAGGTTGGCTAGAGTAGAGTTAGACCTGGGGGAGAGCAGCTTGGACAGGTAACAGGTTGGCTAGAGTAGAGTTAGACCTGGGGGAGAGCAGGCTGGACAGGTAACAGGTTGGCTAGAGTAGAGTTAGACCTGGGGGAGAGCAGGCTGGACAGGTAACAGGTTGGCTAGAGTAGAGTTAGACCTGGGGGAGAGCAGCCTGGACAGGTAACAGGTTGGCTAGAGTAGAGTTAGACCTGGGGGAGAGCAGGCTGGACAGGTAACAGGTTGGCTAGAGTAGAGTTAGACCTGGGGGAGAGCAGGCTGGACAGGTAACAGGTTGGCTAGAGTAGAGTTAGACCTGGGGGAGAGCAGGCTGGACAGGTAACAGGTTGGCTAGAGTAGAGTTAGACCTGGGGGAGAGCAGGCTGGACAGGTAACAGGTTGGCTAGAGTAGAGTTAGACCTGGGGAGAGCAGGCTGGACAGGTAACAGGTTGGCTAGAGTAGAGTTAGACCTGGGGGAGAGCAGGCTGGACAGGTAACAGGTTGGCTAGAGTAGAGTTAGACCTGGGGGAGAGCAGGCTGGACAGGTAACAGGTTGGCTAGAGTAGAGTTAGACCTGGGGGAGAGCAGCCTGGACAGGTAACAGGTTGGCTAGAGTAGAGTTAGACCTGGGGGAGAGCAGGCTGGACAGGTAACAGGTTGGCTAGAGTAGAGTTAGACCTGGGGGAGAGCAGCCTGGACAGGTAACATGTTGGCTAGAGTAGAGTTAGACCTGGGGGAGAGCAGGCTGGACAGGTAACAGGTTGGCTAGAGTAGAGTTAGACCTGGGGGAGAGCAGGCTGGACAGGTAACAGGTTGGCTAGAGTAGAGTTAGACCTGGGGGAGAGCAGGCTGGGCAGGTAACAGGTTGGCTAGAGTAGAGTTACACCTGGGGGAGAGCAGGCTGGACAGGTAACAGGTTGGCTAGAGTAGAGTTATACCTGGGGGAGAGCAGGCTGGACAGGTAACAGGTTGGCTAGAGTAGAGTTATACCTGGGGGAGAACAGGCTGGACAGGTAACAGGTTGGCTAGAGTAGAGTTAGACCTGGGGGAGAGCAGGCTGGGCAGGTAACAGGTTGGCTAGAGTAGAGTTAGACCTGGGGGAGAGCAGGCTGGACAGGTAACAGGTTGGCTAGAGTAGAGTTAGACCTGGGGGAGAGCAGGCTGGGCAGGTAACAGGTTGGCTAGAGTAGAGTTAGACCTGGGGGAGAGCAGGCTGGACAGGTAACAGGTTGGCTAGAGTAGAGTTAGACCTGGGGGAGAGCAGGCTGGACAGGTAACAGGTTGGCTAGAGTAGAGTTAGACCTGGGGGAGAGCAGGCTGGGCAGGTAACAGGTTGGCTAGAGTAGAGTTAGACCTGGGGAGAGCAGGCTGGACAGGTAACAGGTTGGCTAGAGTAGAGTTAGACCTGGGGGAGAGCAGGCTGGGCAGGTAACAGGTTGGCTAGAGTAGAGTTAGACCTGGGGGAGAGCAGGCTGGACAGGTAACAGGTTGGCTAGAGTAGAGTTAGACCTGGGGGAGAGCAGCCTGGACAGTAGTCTACTGTTTTCATATTTTTGTTTTTTAAAACTTTTCTCTTATTCTGCAGTCTATCATGGTGTGTTGTCAAAGAAGGCGGCTTTGGTTTTCTGGCTTTAGCTCTGATGTCAAACCCCTCACATCTGAGAGAGCTGGACTTGAGCAAAAACACCTTAGGAGACTCTGCAGTGATGAAGCTCTCTGCTGTACTGAAGGATCCACATTGTAAATTGGAGAGACTTAGGTAAATACTGTCACAACTCACTAACTAAAACAATAATAATTGTTCCGGTGTCATGTTATATTAGGCTTTAGATGTTTTCAGTTGAGATATTTGGACATTTATTCCTACATTATTTTATGTGTAGTGAAGAAATCCCTCTTCCTTTGCAGACTGTCACACTGTAGTGTCACACAGGAAGGCTGTACTTTTCTGGCTTCAGCTCTGAGGTCAAACCCCTCACACCTGAGAGAGCTGGATCTAGACTGGAATTCAGAAGTAAAATTAGGAGTGAAGGAGCTCTCTGTGGTGCTGGATGATCCACTCTGTCGGTTGGAAACACTGAGGTGTGGATATGATAAACAATATTTCCAGAACCACCTTGTTTTAGTTGCAGTTGTTGTAGTGTTAATGGTGAATAATATACACCATTTTAGCAGGTGCTTTAGGGACTTACTGTACAGTGAGTGCATCAGGCTTGGGGTCAATTCCAGTATGTCAGTTTTACAGTGAGGTAAAGAAAAGCTTCTCTGTCTGCAGGCTGGTAGCTTGTAGTGTCACAGAGGAAAGCTTTTGTTCTCTGGCTTCAGCTCTGAGGTCAAACCCCTCACACCTGAGAGAGCTGGACCTGCGCTACAATTATGAAATGGCTTCATCAGGAGTGAGGCAGCTCTCTGCTGTACTGGAAGATCCACTCTGTAAATTGGAGATACTGAGGTAAAATGTGACATATTGACCATATTGTTCCTTAGATGGTACTGTAAGCATCTGTTACTAGTACTATCGTATTAGAGAATTTATTTGAGAAGCACATGCAGCTATGTAGGATATACTGTACAACACAACTATTACACTTGTTTTCTGCTTTTACTGGTACATGTTATAATTTTTTACATTATCATTCTGCTGAAGGACCAAAATGTAAAAGTATATAGTGGGGAGAACAAGTATTTGATATGCAAATTAATTACTTAAAAATCATACAATGTGATTTTCTGGATTTTTGCTTTAAATTCTGTCTCTCACAGTTGAAGTGTGCCTATGATAAAAATTACAGACCTCTACATGCTTTGTAAGTAGGAAAACCTGTAAAATCAGCAGTGTATCAAATACTTGTTCTCCCCACTGTATGTAGCAGTAAGAGTGGAGTGAGTACAAGCGTAATAGTTGTGGCATTGTATGTATTATGTTACTGTATATTACTGTAGTAGTGAATGAAGAGCTTCTCTCTTTGTCTGCAGACTCTGTCTCCATCACTCTGATTATCAAGGGGAAGGCTTTTCTAATCTGGCCTCAGCGCTGAGGTCAAACCCCTCACATCTGAGAGAGCTGAATGTGGCTGGTTACTCACAAGACTCTAGACTGAAGCTGTTCTCTGCTGCACTGAAGGATCCACGCTGTAAACTGGAGAAACTGATGTGAGGTGATAAGTTATCTTAATGATTGGTAGTAGCACACTATTTTGACAATTTGAAACGCAACCAAGGCCCGTCTCATATCTTAGAAATTAAAGTCAACACAATGTTCAATTTTCCAGATATTGTCAGAATAACTGCACTCTTAGAAAAAAGGGTTCTTTGACTGTCCTCATCGGAGAACCCTATTTTGTTCCAGGAGGAAACGGGGTTCTACACGGAACCCAAAACATTTCTACTTTGAACCAAAAGGGTTCTACCTGGAACCAAGGGTTATTTAAAGGGTTCTCCTATGGGGACACCTGAAGAACCCTTTTATGATAGTACCTTTTCTTCTAAGAGTGTAGTATTCTATCTCATAAATGAATAATGCAGATCAATGTAAACAGAATAAATGAAGATATAATCTTTCTCTATCTGCAGCTGTAGTGTCCCAGAGCAAGACTTCGCTTCTCTGGGTTCAGCTCTTAGATCAAACCCTTCACACCTGAGAGAACTGGACCTGAAATTCTCAGAAGACTCAAATTTGAAGCCTCTCTTCTCTGTAGTAAATAATCCACTCTTTAAACTGGAGAAACTAAGGTGAGTGTATGGCAATAACTCAAGATACAAAATTGAAATTATAGATAATGTGACTCACTGAATTAATCATACTAATTACTCTCATCATCCTAAATGGACTCAACAAGAAACCTATATGGTTTAGTTCATTCAAGTTTTTATTGTTATGTTGTACAGCTACTGAGGAATGATCTACAGAGTGAACAATACACATAACTGAACCATATGGGTTTTATGTTGAGTCCCTGGTCGTGTTACCAAATAACCATTAGATGATAACTATTAAGATATTAGCATCTGAAGAGTATATTTCCAAAATGTTATATCCACCAATTTGTTAAAGAATTCTGTGTTTTTTCTCCAGCAATATGGGTGCGAAGGGATCACTAAGAGGTTAAAGTGTGTAAAATATTACTGTTCTCAGATTTATTTTTAGTATAAATTTGAGGTGTATATTAAAATATTTTTTTTGGGGGGGGTAAACCTGGTTGTCTCTCAAACGCTATATATTGTTTAGCTGGAATGGAATCTTCATACCCTGTATATGTGACTGTGATATGTGGTTGTCTCACCTAGCTACCGTATCTTAAGATGAATACACGAATTGTAAGTCGCTCTGGATAAGAGCATTTGCTAAATGTCCAATGTAAATATTTTACATACAGAACTCATGTTACTGTATTAATTCATGTTTTAAAATGTCACAAATGTGTACAGAGTTTTCTAAAAAATCTAGTTATGTTAAATTTGACTGTAAAACCTAGCAGTGCTACTTATTTCTCTGAGAGTGAGGCGCATATATTGTGTTTTGCAAATAAACATGGTTTTGTCTCTCTGAAATGTAACCAAGTGATTTCAAACAAATAATTGTAATTGAACAAGCACATGCCGTGATTAGATATGAAGAGATGTGTGTTATTTCACTAAGTTCTGAAACTGGATATACATTCCTATAGACAGTGAGTCAGGTGGCCATGGTTTGTTATATAAAACAGGTATCGAGGCATTCAGTTAGTGTTCAGTTGAAAGTTTGAATAGGCAAAACCATTAACCTAAGCAACTTTGAGCATGGTATGATCGTCAGTGCCAGGAACGCCCGTTCCAGTATCTCAGAAATGGCCGGCCTACTCGTTGATGAGAGGTCAAAGCAACTCGTTGATGTGAGGTCAAAGGAGAATGGCAAGAATTGTGCAAGCTAACAGGCGAGCCACAAACTGGCAAATAACGGAGCAGTACAACAGTTGTGTGCAGAACGGCATCTCAGAACGCACAACTCATTGGTCTTTGTCACGGATGGGCTATTACAGCAGACGACCACACCGGGTTCCACTCCTATCAGCTAAAACATGGGAAAACATTGCCTTGTCTGACGAATCACGGTTCCTGTTGCATCATGCTGATGGCAGAGTTAGGATTTGGCATAAGCAGCATGAATCAATGGCCCCAACCTGTCTGATGTCAATGGTTCAGGCTGGTGGCAGGGGTGTAATGGTGTGGGGAATGTTTGCCTGGCACACATTAGGTCCCCTGATACCAATTGAGCAACTTTTCCATGCCCAGAAGAATGTAGGCTGTTCTCTAGGCGAAGGGGGGTCCGACCCGGTACTAGATGGACCAGACCTAATAAACTGGCCACTAAGTATATAGCATTTTGGAAAGAAAGTCATCTGTATTTAAAACCTGATTAGTAATATGTGATCGGTGTCAGTTAACAGGTTTTCTCCTGTATCTACAGGCTATCAGGATGTGACGTTGAAGAGAAAGGCTGTGCTTTGTTCTCAGCTCTGAGGTCAATCCCCGTTTCCCACCTGAGAGAGCTGGACCTCAGCAACAATAAACCAGGAGACTCTGGAGTGATGCAGCTCTCTGCTCTACTGAATGATCCACGCTGTAAACTGGCAACACTGAAGTGAGCAGAGAAACTAATTGTAAACATTTCCGTTTTGAATATTGTCTAAAATTGTTTTTTTTCCAATAGATAACATACTTTACATAAAGATATTTTGCACAAAATATTTTTTATGTAAATGCCTATTTTGATATTTTACTATCAGTGTAAAATACATTGTTGATCACTGCCTGCTCATGCCACACCCACCTTAATCAATGACTCAGGCTGATGGATATCATACCATCTCTTTATATCTGCAGACTGTCACACTGTGGTCTTACAGAGGAAGGATCTACATCTTTGGCTTCAGCTCTGAGGTCAAACCCCTCCTACCTGAGAGAGCTGGACCTCAGCCAGAATACACCAATAGACTCAGGAGTGAAGCTGCTCTCTGCTGTACTAGAGGATCCACGCTGCAAACTGGAGAAATTAAGGTGACTGTTAAGATGACTAGATATAAACCTTCGATCCAGTTTCTCTACAGCAAACATTATTGTTGGTGATTTTTATAGACTGAATTAAGCATTACAACTGAATACTGTTCTTCACAGTGCATTACATGTGAATAGAATAATTACAAAGTTCATAGTCATTAATGTATGTAACCAAGATCATATGAATTGAAATAACCCTAAAGTTCTGATATACTACATCATTGTAATCATACCGTGTTGATATATCATTAATTCTCTCCACACAGCTTGTTTAACTGTCGAATTAAGGAGGAAGGTTGTGTTGCTTTGGCTTCAGCTCTGAGGTCAAACCCCTCACACCTGAGAGAGCTGGTCCTCAGCTTCAATAACCTAGGAGTCTCAGGAGTGAAGCTGCTCTCTGCTGTACTGAAGCATCCACTTTGTCAGCTGGAGATACTGAAGTGAATATTTTCAACTAAACATCAATAATGTTCATCTGTTTAATGAAGTGCTATTGCCACCTGTTGAACTTTCACACAAATACAACTGTATAACTATATCAAGCTTTTCTGTATACATCAGCTTGTTATCAATATGAACATAGTCTGAGCATGTTGTGAGTCATGCAGTATATTTTGTACAGAAGATGAATCACTAATCTACATTCATTACCTCACTAAAGATAATACATACATTATCTGAGTCACTGAATATCATGCCTTGTGTGTTTTAAATGATACTTGCAGTTGTATCTCTAGAAATGTACTGTCGCAACTAAACATGAATCTACTTAATGAAGTGAATCACACACAGCCCCCCCTTTCAAAAAAAGATTGCAGTATAACCGCAGTATGCTACAAATACTGCATCCAAAATAAGTTATTTTTTTACTGCAGTAATTGTGCAGTGTAACTGCACTGTTACTGCAGTTTCAAAACTGCAATATTTTCTGTAAGGGCCATATCAGGCTTATGTATGTATCAGCCTGTTATCAACAGTATGGTTATGAACATTAGTCACAATCAGTCATGCTTTGTGTTCTAAATGAATGATTCTGCACATCTCTAGGAATGTAAAACAACCTGGTGTTTTGACATAAGCAATGCTTAACAACATGCATCATATTTTCTGCATACTCTGACTATTCTCCACCCATGCTAAACAAATCTCCAACTGCATAGAGTTGTGATAGTGAGGTGCTTCTCTCTTCTCCTCTGCAGGCTTTTGGACTGTGCAATCACAGAGGAAGGCTTTGCTTCTCTGGCTTCAGCTGTGAAGTCAACCCCCTCACGCATGTGGCTGCTGGAGCTGAATGGGAACGATCCAGGAGACTCAGGAGTGAAATTGTTCTCAGCTGTACTGAAGGATCCACAATGTAGACTGCCCAAACTGATGTAATGAATTAATCAACCACACCAAAAATCCATTCATTTTTGGGGTTTAAATAAAACATGCTTGTGCGAGCTGGAGCCCATCTCCCGTTGCTGTAGTGTGAGGCAGTTTGATGTACAACTACACCCCCGGACATGGCGCTAGGCTATTGCAGGGCCTTACCCCCAATTTATCTCCTTAACCCCCCGGACATGGCGCTAGGCTATTGCAGGGCCTTACCCCCAATTTATCTCCTTAATGCTGAGTGCCAAGCCTCCGATCTCACGGTGGACACGAACCAGCTGTTTACAACTACATAAAATCCTTAATGTATAAAACATAGCATTTTAAGATAAAAGGATTCAAGAACCCTCAACATGACATTTTCCTCCTACAAAATTATGAAATACGATATTTAAGTGTCAATTGGCTCAGTGTTTGCAGTTAAGTAATTTTCAAATCACTCAACCCTCAAAAATGTATTAACTAGCCTAGTAAAAAAGGTATGTCAAAGACCATTTCTTTTTCTCTCTGCAGAGTGACTGGCTTGGAAGTACGACCCAGGAGCCTCAGCAGTGATCAAATGAACCTTCTGGAATCGACATGACTGAAATTCCCCTTGAGTTCAAATATACATTTCTGATGTATTGTAAAACGTGTGAAATGTTTAGTATACTTGTGCAGATACTTTGTTCAAATGTGGAACTATTAGGCCTACTTATGTCCCTACATCTTGTATTTGATTTTTAAAAATACATAAAGTTCAACTAAGTTCACTAAATTGAATACATTTTAATATCCAGCCACCATTGACCCAGAAGAAAACAGTTGAAGCAAAGACCTTCATCTTTATTTACTCATGTAGCAGCAGAATGAGAAATATACATCACAAAAATACATTTCATATGTATGACAAAAGAGGGTAACTTCTGACGCATTGCCTGAATAGATACTGAAACGCTTATCACTTCTCCTTTTGATCTCATGTCAAGCAACAGTAATACTGACAAGCACACACCAACAAGAGCTTTCTGCAACATCTAATCAGAACAATCATCTCACAACTATGAATCTCAACAGTCCTGAAATTTGGATAGAAACAAACATGTATACAGTTTGTGTTAAGCTGCACAGCAGTTCAAGAGTGAAGGTGATCACATTTGTAGTATTGCAACCAGGGATGGATGACATTAAATCACACTGCAATAAGAAAAATAAGAAATTGGTTAAGGTGGTCATGGAACTAAAAGCAGATCACTGACACTAGACTGAAGAATGACAAGTCAGAGTTCATCTAGACATAGAACATTAGACAAGGGAGATGTGCCGTCTTGACTCACAACACAAAGGGAATCTGGTAAACATACTACACTGATGGTTTTTCAAGGCACACAGAACTTCACAACTGATCCCCCCCTATCTCACATTTCAACATGGATATTGACAACTGATTTGTGGATGGAGACCATGTGCGTGCTATTTTTCCACTTCAAAGTGAACTTTTTAGCTAGTATTTTCAGATGAATGTGATGAATTCAAACAGTTAAGAAATAGATACATCGGAGTGTGACAGTAGGTCTTGGAACATGAAACCAGACATTAGAACCACAAAATAATGTATTTCCACACGTCCAACGGGTCAATATTAGGATACCTCAAATACTGTTTATAGAGAAAGTAGAATTGGTCCGGTACTAACAGATTTCTCTCTGAGGTAAAGCTACATTCATCACAGAGAGGAGATACTCAAGAGGTTGGCTTCATCTATTTATGTCAGTTGAATGGCATTACTATGCCACATTATGTGCTCTTGAAAATCCCCCATTGAAATAGAATGGAGGCTTGAACATCAGTATTTAGAGATGTGATCATCTATTGTGTTTAGGACAAACTGACATTTTGGATAGGTGAAACCAATTGTGTTCAAAATAGTATACATTATCTGTGGGAATAAATAACTAATTTCTATGCTGGAACGGTGTCCATTTCAAAATGTATAGTTAGCTTAGAATGAGTTTACTACTGTTGGCCTGTGTTCTACATGAAGACATCTGGTAGTATACACACCTAACTGTACACTGGAGTTCGTCCAACGGTTTAACAATTATATACTGTACATCAGAACATCATGCCTGACTCATGGGTGAAAACATCTGTATATGGAGTAGATACTTTCTCAGGACAGAATGAGAAAATATGAAATGTCAAATGCCTACATGAGCATAGGGATCTGAGCAACAACTGAAAAGTTGTCATTCCATCTGTTTATGTCAATATGTCAAACAGACTACTGCTTATTGGATATGGAATAGCAGTATCACCTTTCATCTAAAGCAGGGTAGAGCAACATGGGTTCAAATGCATATTCATTTGCATGGAAATGACAGAAGAGGCAAAACTGTTGGGAGAGTACCTTACAAATGTCATTTTAAAATATTTGTACAAAAACACTGTTAATATCCATGAAAGCTGCATGATTTAAAATGAGTTTAAAAAAAGAGTAAATGAGTTAACAAACATTAGGATGTTTTGAACAGAACATTTGTTTTCAGTAAGTCCAGATACACACCCCTCACGCTGCCTGCTCACAGCCATCGCTATAGAAACACAAGACAACCACAAGATTAATATCAGTTCTGTTGATATGAGTATAAAATATTAGTATAAACAATCGCATTAGAAGTGTCCATCACATCTGCACATAGCACCATAGATAACATGAGAATGGCTCTCTCCATGGCTGTGTTTAGATAGGCAGACCAATTGACTTTTTTTTCTCACTAATTGGTCTTTTGACCAATCAGATCAGCACTGAAAAAGATCTGATGTCAAAAGACCAATTAGTGGAAAAAGATCAGAATTGAGTGGCCCGTCTAAACAGCCAAAGTAAGAGATTTGAAGCGCATGTTCCAATGCCCATACAGGCATAGCATACCAATAGACTACTTTGGCTGTGGAAGTCCATAGGAAATGGTATGCTGGTGCGGATATTGGAACAGCCTTTGTGTTGCTGTGAGTCCCTAGTGACATTGCATGGGAGAGGTACTGCGTGTCTATTTCGCACAGCTCTGCCCTGAACACTGGCAGTACTAGTTCAACATCTGTCTGTACATGAACCAGAAACCAACTAAAAACTACAACCACACACAAGACAAGGTAAAACAGTCTGTTAAATTACGCAGATTGTTACAGTACACAGTCAATTGTAGGCTACAGATAGCAATATGCTGTAAATCTTTTAGAAAAATGACACACACCCACTCATGTATGTGTACACACAATGTATCGACTTAAATGATAAATGTTTTGTGGGGGTGTAGGCAGAGATATGCAAGCTTACGAACAGGAGCTAGTTACACACAGACATCAAAACGAAGACTGTATACTCACTATGGGAAATCCGACTGAATTGACAGACACTGGCTGGATCACTTGATATAAATAGGCTTCAGATGAATTCAACACGAAGACAAAAACATCTTTAGAAAAATCTCCAAAAATATGGTGAAAATGTATAAATGCATGGACAATGTGTTCAAATGTATACCGTGACAAAAAGCATTACAAATTATTATTTAAATGGAGGTCAACAAGTACATGTGCTCTAACGCCAGAGCCTCTGGATGGATATAAGGACTGGCTGGTCACACAAGACAGTTTATAAAGTGCTTAATGTTTATAACACCACACAACGCTTCACTTTCCCCAGTAGAAAGCATCCTTCCATTCACAATATACTGGAAATGCTTCCAAATCCAATTCTAAAATCCCCCCACAAACACAAGTTGCAGAACATACGCAAACTAAGCATTTACAATGGAGAAAGCCTGTGTGTACTAATACACAACTAAATGCAGACTATGGGAATTGCCAAAAGAAGAGATATGAGATATGTTGGACAGATACACTGACTGCTGTATGATCTGACTGAAGCTGTGTTGTACACTCACAAGAACACAGCAAGATGCCTTCATCTGGCTGCCCTTCTCTTTCACTCTCTCGCTTTTAAATCTCAATCTATCCACCATCAGTCTCTCTTTTGCTCCAGCTTTCTGTATCCCCCCATGTTAGGCCATCAATAACACAGTATGAAATAGAAGAACCACTGCATGTGAGACTGATGGATACAGAAGTTAATGTCCTCTGATCCAGCAAGAGGAGTAGTCACTCAACCAATCCATCATAACGCCGTCTGCCCGGCCGTCTGTCTATCAATGTATGTACAGACACTCATCAAAATATGAGCTAGGGGTACACAAGCACGTCTGATAAAATCTTTAAAATGTCTTCATTACTTCATGTTCTTAGGGGGTTCATAGCATGGCCAGACATCTCTACCCCCATTCTCCATATCTGTGTTGCTTGGAGGGGTTGTATTGTAAGCAGCAGACACAACCTGGCCCAGTCTGCGGTTCAGAGAGTAGGCAGAAGTCACTAGAACCCCCATCAGTGTATCGATGGTCCCAGTAAAGATCACTGCTCCTGTAGGCTCTCCAGCAGGTCTTCTATCTTCTCCATGTTCTGGGATGCGCTCATGGGGGTCTGGAGGTTGGTCTGCATGGGGGTCTGGAGGTTGGTCTGCATGGGGGTTGTTTCTATGGTAGTCTGTATGTTGGTCTGCATTGGGGTCTGTAGGTTGGCCTGCAAGGCATTTTCTAAGCTACTCATGGCGTTTTGTAGACCAGTCTGCATGGGTGTCTGAAGATTAGTCTGCATGGGTGTGGCGGTCTGGGCCATGTTTGGGTCCATGAGAGGCTGGATGTGGCTGGCCTGCAAAGGGTTGTGGTTCTGGGGCTGGCTCTGGGCAGACATTGTAGAACCAGAGGACGTCATCAGCTGGGAGGAATCTGAGGAGAAAGAAGGATGTCACACAAAAACTCTTAAAATGCATCAATTGGGGTATTATATATGAAGTAAGTAAATATTCCTCTACTATTGTCCATGCGGAGTACTGATCCTGTCAGGTAAAGCAGTCTCACCGTTCTGGAGGCCAAACACAAACAGGTTGGGTTGTCCTCCTGGCTGGCCAACGTTCCCGCTCACTCCCGTCTGGAACAGCTGCTCTGGGGGTCTCTTACCAGGGGAGGATGTGGTACTTTGCAGTCCCACAACCCCCAGCCCACTCTGCATTACAAAGATTGTTTCCTCTGCTGCAGCCTGGTTTCCTAGTTCCTGTGTAGCCATGCTGCCCTGCAGACCAGAAAGAGAACCCTGTGGCAGGAACAGATCCACCTGCTGGCTGGGAGGGCCATTAACTGAGCTGGAGCCCACCTGCATAGGTTGCTGCCCCTGGAACAGACCCTGCGGAGGGGTATTTCTGGAGGCAGGGGTCCCCCCTACAGAGGAGCTCTGGTCCTGGAATAACATGGGCTCCACTGGGTCCGTCTGGGCTACCTCAACCCTGACCCCCACCATGGTGGGCTGGGAGAACAAGAGGGAAGCAGGGGTGTCCTGGGGGCAAGGGGTGCTGTTGTTGCCCATGGAGGGGCCCTGGGCCTGGGTACTAAAGAGGAGGGCTGGGGGCAGAGCCTGGGGTTTGAGGGAGGCGGTGCAGAGGAGGAGGCCGGTGGGCTGGGGCTGAGGGTGCTGGCTGGGGGGCAGAATGCTAGTCTGGAACAAGGAGCTCTGCTGAGCCATGGGAAGCTGATGGGTTTGCTGTAGTTGTGTCTGCTGAAGGGACTGCTGATGGTCCATGGGGGTGCTCTGCTGCTGCTGGGCCTGGAACATTGACATTGTCTGGGGCTCGCAGGCTGATGTCTCCATGGAGGACAGGAACGCTAGCTGCTGTTGACTACCCTGGTTAGAGAGGGTGTTGGGAGAAAGGAACAGTGTGGACCCTGTGGCCTGCTGCTCCTGACTGAGGCTACCACTGGTCAGCACAGTCAGAGTGTTCTGCAGCAGGGCTGCCTGGTGCTGGGGGCTGGAGGTCTCTGACAGAGGCCTGGGGGACTGGAAGAGCTGCAGGGGAGGAGAGGAGTGGGAGGGGGCTCCTGGGGGAAGCTGGAGGTCTGGATGGTGAGCAGCTCCCCAGTCTGCTGGAGGAGAGACACAGGCTGCTGCTGGGGCTGAGATGAGGAGTGGATCTGGGGCTGGAGGAACTCAGTCTGGAGCTGCTGTTGTAACTGTTGCTGATGTAGCTGGTGCTGTTGCAGGTTGCCTAGTGCTTGGTTTTGATGTTGTAGGTTGTCCAGTACTTGTTGCTGCTGCTGAAGTTGTTGATGATCATGTAGCTGTATGTTGCCAAGTACCTGCTGCTGCTGTTGAAACTGTTGATGTTGTTGTAGGTTACCCAGTATCTGTTGCTGCAGTTGTTGATCCTGTGGCTGTAATAATAATTGCTGTTGTAGCTGTATGTTGCCAAGGACTTGTTGTTGATGTAACTGCTGCTGCTGTTGATGTATGTTGCCAAGGATCTGCTGTTGTTGCTGTTGTATCTGTAGGTGTTGTGTGGCCAGAGAGCCCTCAGCTCCCCCCAGTCTCAGGCTGTTCATGGTGTCCTGTACGTGTTGCTGCAGTGAGTCAGTGGAGGGTGTGGGGCTGTACAACACTGAGTTGAGCTGCTGTTGAGCCACTGCTGCCTCCATAACCTGTTGTACCAGGTCACTTCCCCCTGCCTGGAGCTCCCTTACTGCCCTCTCCAGCTGTGCCACCCCGTCCTGGGGGAACAGGGGGAGCTGGGACTGGGGTGCCATCTGGGACATGCCCACTACCACCACCTCACTGCTGGGGTTGGAGGAATCTTGAGGCAGGCTCTCCTGGGGGTCCCGGAGGAACTGCTGGGGTACCTCTGGGGGGACAGGGGGGAGGGTGGTGTTGTCGCTGGAGACAGGGAAGGAGGTGGTGGGGGCGATGTCCTGCTTCTGGATGGTGCAGAGGGGCTCCAGGGAGGGGAAGACTGGAGACTGGGGGAAGTCAACCTCCCCAGGCTGGAGAGGCATGGGGCTGGGGAAGGACTCAGTGCTAGGCGGGGTGCTGGAGCTCAGCTCCAGGGTTTGCTGGACCGAGACGAGGGAGTCAGATGACGGCTAAAGGAGACAAAAAGAGAGGAATGAAATATTTTCTAGAATCTACACACTTCCCTACAATTTGCCCAATGACTCTGGATCCCGATGTCTTCTTTCACTGAAGAGTGACGTCCCAGCCAAACCACCTGATCTAAATGTACAATCAAGGATCCTGGGATAAACATAACCGGTATATTTCTACCTTGAAGAGTGCTGTGGATGGGGTATTGCTGGAAACCTCCATAGGGGTGACCTCCTGTCGTTTGACCAGTTCACCAGCAGACTGGGCAGGGTCAGAGGCCAGAGATTTGATCTGGTCCTGGAAGGTGCAGGCCTTAGCCAGAGAAGACCCCTCTGTCTTCACAGACATGTCCAGGGAGTGCTCTGGTGTGGGACAGAACAAAAAAGCAGGTTGACCAAGAGAGAGAAACACACGCCTTGTATACCATAGAGGGAGCCTTAGTGAACCCTTCACCACTCCTTTCTTAGCAGGGCACACCTGAGTCTGGGGTATATGTGAAGGGCTGTACGTCATGTGACCTCCCGGCATTGGTCATGATGTAGACGCCCACAGAGACAGGAGAGGAGACAGACAGGTTGTGGTAGGGAGGAACCTTCACTATCACATGATTCTAGAGGAAACAACATCATCATTAGGACAAAGTCACCTCACGATCCGTATGCATCTCTCATGCAATGATATCAATGGGCTACCTGATGGAACAGCTCCATGTCAATCTCTGCCTCGGCCTGCCACAAGTTATCATCTGGAAACAAATCAATGTTTTATCAATATATATATGGAGAGATTGTTAAAGCCACTCAATGAGGAGACATCACAGAAAGGGATATGAGGAAAGGAAAGAAAGGAAGAAGACAGGCAGGTTAGTGCTGGTACCTGCTGGGTTCTCCTGGAATATGACCTTGGTTCCTTTGAGGAAGTTCTTCCCTATGATGAAGAGCTCCTCTCCTCCTCTCACTGAACAGCTGTGGAGACTCTTCTTCAGGATCTCTGGCACCCCCGCTGGCTGGGCTGGGGAAGGCCACAGCAGAGTATGAATAACTGCGGTCCACAAAACCCTACTATTGGAGCTATGTGTTGTGTCAGCTTTTGTTCCAGCCCGACATGAACACACTGCATTGAATGAACATCAAACAAGCACATATACATCCAAATTTACTTTAAAGTCTGGATACCCAGTAGTTATTTGTGTTTGTATGAATACGGTGGTAGTTGACTCACTGCAGAGGATGGGTGAGGAGGTGGTCTGCAGGGTAAGGACAGACCCATCAGCATGGGGGATGTTGACTCTAAAGGCCAGCCTGGCCCGGGTGCTCTTCTTCTTGGACCCGGCAACCCCAATACGAGCCTCCACGTCCGCGTTACGCAGCTTCAGGATTCCCACACAGTCAACCCTGTCAAGATTCAATATTACAAAATGTTCAGATGGTGAAACAAACACACAGTAACATGCTGATATTTCAACAACGCATCAATTTTCATTAACTCAATTAATGAGTCCCTTACGCCAGTGACATGGCGTTGCTGGGCTCCAGGGGGACCTCTATGACAGTTGTTCCCTCGATGTCCACTTCTTTGCAGGCTTTGGTATTTCGGCCTGTCACCCTGCAGGCCTGGTAGAACCCATGAGGCTTCACTCTGCCTGTGTCACTGGCCACAAACACCTGCAGCACCACCGGCTCACTGACACCCTCCAACTGGAGAGAAAAGATGGTGAGTAGAGTTGAGAGTGCAACACAGCTTAACAGACAAATCAACCTAATGACTAATATGATTGATTTAATATGGTTGGAAAAAGAAAGCGTTTCACCTTGACCGTGGGGAAGCCCTGTTGGGTGCGGTCTTTGACAGAGCCGCGGCTGCCCTCGGTCAGGTAGCGTGCCCGGTGCTGGGTCTCTGGTTGCAACAGGATCTTCAGCTCCTTACCCTCACTCTTCTGGGGGTACTGACCTGACAGAAGACATCCCTTCAGCAGCCACCCAGCCTCCAGAGAACTGGAGAACACGCAACACAAATACATTCATTAAGCCCTAATCTATGGATTTCACATGACTGGGAACATAGATATATCTGTTGGTCACAGATACCTTAAAATAAAAACACAAGTAGGGGCATGGATCCGAAAACATGTCTGTATGTGGTGTGACCACCATTTGTCTCATGCAGCGCGATCAGGCTGTTGATTGTAGCCTTTGGAATGTTGTCCCACTCTTCTAATGGAGCCGTGCATTATCATGCTGAAACATGGTGATGGAGGCATCTCTGTGCATTCAAATTGCCATCAATAAAATGCAATTATTTGAGTCCGTAACTTATGCCTGCCCAAACCATAACCCCACCACGGGGCTCACCCACACGACAAAATACACTGTCTGCCATCTGCCCGGTACAGTTGAAACCGTGATTTATCTGTGAAGAGCAAACTTCTCCAGCATGCCAGTAGCCACCGAAGGTGAGCATTTGCCCACTGAAGTCGGTTACGGTACCGAACTGCAGTCAGGTCAAGAACCTGGTGAGGACGACGAGCACTCAAATGAGCTTCCCTGAGATGGTTTCTGACAGTTTGTGCAAACCCACAGTTACATCAGCTCTACGGGTGGCTGGTCTCAGACGATCCCGGGGCGGCAGGGTAGCCTAGTGGTTAGAGCATTGGACTAGTAACCGAAAGGTTGCAAGTTCAAATCCCCGAGCTGACAAGGTACAAAATCTGTCGTTCTGCCCCTGAACAGGCAGTTAACCCACTGTTCCTAGGCCGTCATTGAAAATAAGAATTTGTTCTTAACTGACTTGCCTAGTTAAATAAAGGTACAATTTATATATTTTTTTTAAACATTTTTTTTTTTTTTTAAAGGTGAAGAAGTCTGATGTGGAGGTCCTGGGCTGGTGTGGTTACATATGGTCTGCGGTTGTGAGGCTGGTTGGAGACACTGTCAAATTCTCTAAAATGATGTTGGAGGCCACTTATTGTAGAGTAATTAACATAAAATTATCTGCAACAGCTCTGGTGACATTCCTGCAGTCAGCATACCAATTGCACGCTCCCTCAAAACTTGAGACATCTGTGTCATGACAAAACATAACATTTTAGAGTGGCCTTTTATTCTCCCCAGCACAAGGTGCACCTATGTAATGATCATGCTGTTTAAACAGCTTCTTGACACTGTCAGGTGGATGGATTATCTTGGCAAAGGAGAAATGCTCACGAACAGGGGTGTAAACAAAACATTTTTTGAGAAACACGCTTTTTGTGCATATGGAACATTTCTGGGATCAGCTTTTTTATTTTTTCATGGGACCAACACGTTACATGTTGCATTTATATTTTTGTTCAGTCCAAAATATTTTTTATTTTACCCCTTTTTTCTCCCCAATTTCGTGGTATCCAATTGGTAGTTACAGTCTTGTCCCATTGCTGAAACTACCATACGGACTCGGGAGAGGCGAAGGTCGAGAGCTGTCTGTCCTCCCAAACACAACCCAGGAGTCGCTAGAGCACGATGGGACAAGAACATCCCTGACGGGATTCTGGGGATGAGCATGTGCATCTTCAATATGTACCCATTGTCCCTCTTTAGTGCATTTAACAATATGTCACAAGTAAAGCGAGTTGGGTAGTGAGTTGACACAATTCCAAGACTGGTACACACCTCCAGGCTGGGTAAGGGCTATTTGACCAAGGAGGGTGATGGAGCGCTGCATCAGATGACCTGGCCTCCACAATCACCCGACCTCAACCCAATTGAGATGAGTTGGACCGCAGAGTGAAGGACAAGCAGCCAACAAGTACTCAGCACATGTGGGACCTCCTTCAAGATTGTTGGAAAAGCATTCCAGGTGAAGCTGGTTGAGAGAATGCCAAGACTGTGCAAAGCTGTCATCAAGGCAAAGGGTGGCTTCTTTGCCTTGATGACAGCTTTGTTTAACACTTTTTTTGGTTACTACATGATTCCAAATGTGTTTTCATAGTTGATGTCTATTATTCTCCAATGTACAAAATAGTACAAATAAAGAAAAAACATGGAATGAGTAGGTGTATTCAAACTTTTGACTGATACTATACATCTATATAAACTCAGCAAAAAAAATAAACGTCCTCTCACTGTCAACTGTGTTAATTTTCAGCAAACTTAACGTGTACATATTTGTATGGAAATAACATAGACATAAACTGAACAAGTTCCATCAAATTTTATTCGTCACATCCCCCGAATACAACAGGTGTAGACTTACAGTGAAATGCTTACTTACGAGCCCCTAACCGACAATGCAGTAGCAAAAACTGCACTGTCCATTAGTTGAGGTAGTATGTACATGTAGGTAGAGTTAATTGAAGTGACTATGCATAGATGACAACAGAGTGGCAGTGGTGTGGAGATGGGAGGGGCAATGTGAATAGTCTGGGTAGCCATTTGATTAGATGTTCAGGAGTCTTATGGCTTGGACGCCGTTTAGAAGCCTCTTTGGACCAAGACCTGGCGCTCCGGTACCGCTTGCTGTGTGGAAGAAGAGAGAACAGTCTATGACTAGGGTGGCTGGAGTCTTCGACAACTTTCAGGGCCTTCCTCTGACACCACCTGGTATAGAGGTCCTGGATGGCAGAAAGCTTGGCCCCAGTGATGTACTGGGCCATTCGCACTACCCTCTGAGGTGCCTTACGGTCGGAGGCTGAGCAGTTTCCATACCAGGCAGTGATGCAACCAGTCAGAATACTCTCGATGGTGCAGCTGTAAAACCTTTAGAGGATCTGAGGACCCATGCCAAATATTTTCAGTCTCCTGAGGGGGAATAGGTTTTGTCGTGCCCGCTTCATGACTGTCTTGGTGTGCTTGGACCATGTTAGTTTGTTGGTGATGTGGACACCAAGGAACTTGAAGCTCTCAACCTGCAACACTACAGCCCTGTCGATGAGAATGGGGGCGTGCTCGGTCCTCTTTTCCCTGTAGTCCACAATCATCTCCTTTGTCTTGACCTCCTCCCTGTAAGCTGTCTCGTTGTTGTTGTTGGTGATTAGGCCAACTACCACTGTTGTCTCATCGGCAAATTTAATGATGGTGTTCGAGTCGTGCCTGGCCGTGCTGGAGGGCATGTCAGGATGAGCCTGCAGGAAGGGTACCACATGAGGGAGGAAGATGTCTTCCCTGTAACGCACAGCGTTGAGATTGCCTGCAATGACAACAAGCTCAGTCCAATGATGCTGTGACACACCGCCCCAGACCATGATGGACCCTCCACCTCCAAATCGATCCCGCTCCAGAGTACAGGCCTCTGTGTAATGCTCATTCCTTCAACGATAAACGCAAATCCGACCATCACCCCTGGTGAGACGACAACCGCAACTCGTCAGTGAAGAGCACTTTTTGCCAGTCCTGTCTGGTCCAGCGACGGTGGGTTTGTGCCCATAGGCGAAATTGTTGCCAGTGATGTCTGCTGAGGACCTGCCTTACAACAGGCTTACAAGCACTCAGTCCAGCCTCTCTCAGCCTATTGCGGACAGTCTGAGCACTGATGGAGGGATTGTGTGTTCCTGGTGAAACTCGGGCAGTTGTTGTTGCCATCCTGTACCTGTCCCGCAGGTGTGATGTTCAGCTGTACCGATCCTGTGCAGGTGTTGTTACACGTGGTCTGCGACTGCGAGGACGATCAGCTGTTTGTCCCGTCTACCTGTCTTAGGCGTCTCACAGTACGGACATTGCAATTTATTGCCCTGGCCACATCTGCAGTCCTCATGCCTCCTTGCAGCATGCCTAAGGCACGTTCACACAGATCAGCAGGGACCCTGTTTTTCAGTCAGTAGAAAGGCCTCTTTAGTGTCCTAAGTTTTCATAACTGTCTTAATGACCGTTCCACAGGTGCATGTTCATTAATTGTTTATGGTTCATTGAACAAGCAGGGAAACAGTGTTTAAACCCTTTACAATGAAGATCTGTATAGTTATTTGGATTTTAATTAATTACCTTGAGACAGGGTACTGAAAAAGGGACCTTTCTTTTTTTGCTGAGAGATAGAGGTGTGTGTGTGTGTGTGTATATATATATATATATATATATATACACACACACACACACACACACACACACACACACACACACACACACACATATATACATGCATACCTTGTTTTCTTGTGTATTGTATTAAACTGAAACATGTTCTTATATTTGTTTGCAAGTATCTATTTTTAATAAACTATGCTTGATTGATATGTATCAAGTCTGGTAACTTCTGCCGTTGTATTGGGACTAGCATTCTATTCAACCTACCTGGGCTTGGGGCTGGCCTTGTCTGGTCCCAGCTGAGACAGAACAAAGTGTGGGGCCTTGGCACTGTCTGCATCAAACACGTCCATGCTGTCCTCTGGGGGTGCAGGCTTGGGCCCGGGCCGCTGGCGGGGGGTGCGTTTACGGGATTTGCGGGGGACCTCTGTGTTGTCGTTGTAGGAGCTGGAGCTGATCAGGCTGAAGTTGGAGGCTGAGTCGTCGGCCCAGATGCTGCTGCTGTGTTCTGAGTCTGGCCCTGCTGGCCCAGCCGGGGCTGGATCCTCCTGGCAGGACATATTGCTGTCATCAAATAGGTCCTCTGGAGGGGGAGAGATGCTCAGCACTGGCCTCCGCTTAGAGGGGGTGTTCTGGGGCTGCTGCTGGGCTCCCACCCCCCCTGCTCCTGGGTCTCCTCCTCCTGTTCCAGAGCTGGTCCCACTGCAGCATCCACCTCCAAGGGTAGACAGAGCTCCCTCTACCCCCTGCATCTCTGAAACCACTGGGTCTCCAGAACCCTCTCTAGGGGCACTGCTGGGATGGTGGAGGAGGGGAGGGGGCTGGGGCTGTTCCATGGCTGAGGTAGAGGGGGCTGTGCTGGGTCTGGGGCCAGTGGTGCAGGGGTCTCCCATGTCTTGAGAGGAGGATGGAGAAGGGCTGGAAGTGGAGGAGGCGGCATCTGGAGTGTGGAAGATGGCATTGTTAGTACAGATGTCAATACAAGGCAGGCTAGCAGTCCCATTCAAACAGCTTAATTTGACCATGATTTATCTAAAAATGTCCTTCTTCCCAACTCTAAATTCATTTGAGGATATTTTGTGTGTGGCTACATTCCCTCAATGTGCATGCCAGAGCTCTCTGGTGTTGATCAAATTTTCTGAAGTTAAAGTTGAGAATGGTACAAATAGGCCCCATGTTTCCCCCATTGGAATGTTTAATTCCTACTACAACTTGCTCTTTAAAAATCAACGTGACAAAACTGACATGCTTTGTTTACAAAAAACTAAAGCAAGCTTCTACAATTGTTACATACACATTGCCAGAAACAAAAAACAGCTAAATCTGGTCAGTAAGACTTTCCTCTTAACAGACAAATTTGCAAACTAAAGATGCGGTGCCAAATTAAATGTAGAGTGAGGCTAGAGCAGTTTGTGCATACAGTCTTAGGCCTATACAATGGTCTGAACATGCCAATTGGAGGATTGGGTTTGGACTGAGCGTAGCCATGGCAACAGAATAAACAAGGCTCTGACCTATGGAGCAGTGACCTGCAGGCCATTTTATATGCAGCCACCCCCTGCCTCAGAGGGAGGAAACTTCCTGCAATACAAATGAGACAGCCAATGAGCAACAAGAGCTGATCAGTCATGACTGAAATTCCTGGCAATCCGCAAATGAAATCAATGAAATACTGTTGTGAGGATATAACTGTTTAAGTTGTCTCTTCATAGATTTGTCGTGCTTCAGTACAGCTGTGGCAGATATGTTTGGTGTGAAAAGCTAGTGCGATGACAGGTCCAAAGCTAGACTTGGAAAACTGAGCTTGAGGTAGAAGATGCCTGTAACCACAGATCTAGGATCAGATTACCCTAGCCTGGCACATGTATGGCATGACAAGGAGAGTCAGAGGAGTTGGCTAAAACACATATAGATCTGGGACAGGCTACCCTACACCCCAATCCTAACAGTAACCAATAAGGGTGTTAAGAATATATCGGAGCCTGTATCAGTGGTTAGGGTCAACTTATACCTACTTCTGGTTTACTGTGCACAATGACAGCCGCCACAAAACTACCAAGTTCAGTCAGCTTCCTGTGATAAAAGGAAGTGGTCTACTAGTCTTGGGTATGAGTACTCTGCCATTTTCAAAACCATTTCACGTTCTGTTTTAATACCCCATTCACTGAGGTGACACTACCACATATCATTTTGTTCTAATCTAGGCCTAATACAAGATCTCTTGAGATATTTCTTTATGCTCGTCATCTTATCTTCTTCACAGAAAGGCTATACCAGACATGCAGTTCAGATCCAGACAGGCATGCTAATTCAGAAGTTCTAAAAGGACAAGATAATTGCCGTGCTAATTATAACCAGCTGTTTTCACCTCTTCCCACCATCTGAGAATAAAAACTAACAATAGAAACTGACAGTAAATACAGTCTCTAGTGATGGGTTTGATTCATTTACATCTCCCTATGTAAGAGAAATGAAAACATAGAACAATCAAACGAATGAAAACAAAACAGTTCATTATATTTTGATTATAGACTCTAGAGTGACAGATTACAGGCAACAGTAGTCTAAAGCCTAATATGACTTTAGGAATATATAGACCAAGGCCATGCTCATTCACTTTTTATTTAAACTATATTTATTCCCACTCTCTCACACCTGTCCTGTCTACAGTAATCACGGCCTACATTTGCCCTACAGAGGTGAAGACTCAATTTCCCACAACAGAGCACCACTAGCACCCACCACTAGGCACTCAGCAGGAAGGGTGGAGAGTTGTTCCCTAGACACTGATCTAAGGTCAGCCTAATGTTCTGCCTACTAATTATCTAGGTGAGGTTATGAGGAGAGTAATCTGATCCTAGGTGAGGCTGGTGGGTTGAGAGTGAGGGGCTTACCTGAGGCCAGGGATGCAGAAGGGGGCGGACCGGCCTCTCCCCCACTCTTCTGGCTCATGGTGGGTGCGTCTGTCTTGGAGGAGGACGGCTGCAGCTGGAGCTCCTTAGGGAGGAGGTCATACACAGACTCTGGTGAGGAAGAGGAGGATGAGGAGAGAAATCAGGGGGTTTAAAAGTGCACCAAACACCACCACTAAGAGTGAGAGGTCGCCTAGTTGCTAAGAAACACAGCGACACCCTGACACAGATATATCTGCTGTGGATATGCAGCGTATCCATCCAGCATATGTAGCCTAGCAAGCAGTCATCTGATCTGCCTGTAATAAGTCAACCCCAGCAGCATAGTGACCAAACCAAAAGGCTTAGGCTAGTCCTACCTTAACCAAGAATTGTCAACTCCACCATTCTCGATGGAGATGAGTCCCGAGGCGATGAGTTTCGGCAGAGTGTAGCCTACCTCCGACTACATTGAATCGGTATCAGTCGATACTTGTAAAAAATATCCATAGGTACAAGTTACGCATGAAAGAATGGACATTTTTACAAGTACCGACCGATACCTACTTGATGTGGTTGGAGGTAGATTACACTCCACCAAAACCCATTGCCCAGGCACTAAACCCATTGCCCAGGCACTAAACCCATTGCCCAGGCACTAAACCCATTGCCTCGGGAATAAACTCATTCGCTCCTCCATACCACAGTATTTCTCTCCTTCTAGTTCTCCATACTAGGTGGGGTCTGCTAATTTGCTATGGAAATTAGACATTTGCAAAAGCCCCACAATGTTTGCATGAAGCGAAAGAAATCAACAGAAAGATTGTGATTTGTACAGATTTTGATGTGGGGGGGGGAAAGCACGGCAATAGGCCTAGATTATAACAATTCTCTTTTATTAGCCTAGGCCTACAAGTCAGCCAAGTCTTGCATACTTCCCCTACTACAATCCGATTACCTCACCAGATACTTATGCTGTCGGCTGGCTACACACTGCTCACATTACACTAGCTTTGAAGCTGTGCCAAGCCAACGGTCAGACTATTTTTTTCTCTCGCAGCTGGCCCTTTGCTTTGATGACACAGAAATGTGTTTATGTTACAACTGCCAGCCCACAAGCTGGGTGCCAAAAATCCACCAGTCTCTAGCAATGCCCAGTCTTCTAACATGCATATTTAACTCATAGGTAATCATGCATGCCAGACTTCACAGCTACAGCTAGTATGCAATATTTAGACACAAGTCTGGTTCTATGAGATTAAAAGACAAAGATCCTACACACTCTGCACTCACTGCAAATACAAAGCAAGACATTGAAATACAATAGGCTGACTAGGTCATGGATAGCACAGCATAGGTCTATCCACGGGCTGATTGTTTTTTGGGTGGATGGTCTGAAGATAATTACAACATTTGTAAACTGCAAATTGACCGCAAGAAGCCCAAACAAATATAATACGACAAAAACAATCATTTCAAACCTTGCTTACATTTGTATCCCATCACGTCTATTATGCGTGAGAATACTTGGGAACAGATTGCTAAATTAAAATCACTTTGAGCTGATTTCCTAGTGTTTTTACAGTCTCATTTCCAACAATGACAATAATATAATAATTTGTATATTTTGTGCTCATTAAACTTGGGAGGTCAATTAAAACCACCCCAGGCCAAAGTCGGCCCGTGAGTCGCCAGTTATGGAACCCTTATTGGTTACATTTTATCTACCTACAGTAAACAACTTGAAGTATTTATGAATTCTCCTTAGCCAATTACTGTCATATAAATAAGGTACACACTCCTCACCACATTCGACAGCAGCACCATATGGCTAGCTCATGTTAGCATGCCAGGGCCTTTAATATACTGCCGTATTAGTGTACGACACACAGGGTCTGGACAGATGTGTCTGAACCATTGTATCAGCAGGTAGGCTAGTCCATATACAGGGCATATGTAGATTGTGGGGAAAGAGAGAGTTCAGAAGAAAAAACATTGCGTTAGGCCTACATCAGAAAACAGAACTCAAAACACACAGTAGCATTCCTTCGCTGCAAGCCCCTAACTAGTCCTAGATGACTAGCCAATAAGGAATAAGACGAGAGGTTCAAAACCACTAGCAGAACTCATGCACCAAGACAGCAGTGTGTCTATAATTCGGTTTTTTATAAAGTTATGCCAAGGAGTTGACACCACTATCAACATATGCCAGTCTTATCTTCCACCTGTAGAAGGTATTTTGACTGGAACCCCCCAGGGTTTGATCACTTCCGGACACAGCTGGACTGGAGGAGGAGTGGGCTGAGCAGTGACAGAGGAAAAGGAAGCCTGTTCATAGCTGTATTCACAGGAGCAGCTTTGCATCAGTCACAACTCAGTCAGCACCCACCACATCAGCTGGCCAAGTAGCCTAATCAGACATACACAAGATACAGCTAGGCTTGGACATTAGACGTTTCCAAGAAACTGGTTTGTAGGTCAAGCTTCACATTTATCTTACTACTTTACTATTATACCAATAATAAAATGCACGTCACTTTTGTTATTACATTGTTTCAATATGGGGACTAGATGTTATTCAAACCAATAAGATTAGGTAAGTAGATAATATTGATAATATAGCTAGCTATCATAAATATAATTCTGAATAGGGTGATTTCTGAACCTACCTTAAAACTCTACTTAACTTTTGACAAGGCCTGCCAATTCGCTATTTACTGTAACATATGTGACCAAACAATTGATTGCCATTCAAAATACTATTTCTCCTAACCCTTAAACCTAAAGTCACATTTTTCCTTTTGTCCGAATTGTCTTTGTTTAACTATCCTTGTGAGGACTTCTGGTACCCACATGGATAGTAAAACCAGAAACACACACACAGTTGTAAGCACACAACGAAAAGGGGGGCACTTTCACGCATTCCACAACAGGCAGATGACCTGGTTTTAACCTGTTTACGCGCCTAAATGCTTGCCAACTGGTCTAGTCTGATTCTCGGTATTTGGTTTACCGGGCCATGGCAATGGAGCATGGTGGCTAATGTAGCCAACTAGCTAAACCATCGTGACACATTCAACAATACATCGAGGAGACATTTGTTACTATACAACTTGAACCTAACCTTAGAAAACGTTTAGATATCACGCCGCCCATAGTCATGGGACCGAACCACAACGAGTGCCCCGAGGGAAACCAATAACACAACACGCCTCCTGCTGCTAGCTAACGTTAGATGCTAGATGGTCCCTATAGTTTGCCCATCATGCACACATTAGCTAACTAGCTATCGCGCATCAGTTCTCTGGATACTTTAGCCAACGAACGGTACTAACGTTAGCTAGCTAACGTTATCTAGCTAGCTATCTACCCGTTAATCAGTCATAGTCCAAAAACATTTGGAAAACTGTTCAAATGCATTTATGCCACAAGGGATAACATTTATATAATTCTTACCTTTAGAGTAAAGGGATTTGGGGGAATTAAGGTCGAGATCAGAGCTGAGGGATATAAAATCAGAGGGCATCGCAGCGCTTCATCTTCACCTGGATCAGGACGAAGCCAGTCAGCCAACGAACATTAGTGGGCAACAAAATATGACTACAGTATAAACAATAAATATTGCATCTGGGTGAAATATACTGATAAGAAACAAAAGTTAAATGGACCCAGACAACCGTTAATTAGCGCGAACTATTGTGCTAGCTGCAGCACTGGCGATGACGTCACATTTTTTAAATATCGAAATGAGGAAACCTTCAAAATAAAAGTCGGCACTTCAAAATCAAATTTTATTTGTCACATACACATGGTTAGCAGATGTTAATGCGAGTGTAACGAAATGCTTCTAATAACCAACGAGTAATCTAACCTAACAATTTCACAACAACTACCTTATACACACAAGTGTAAAGGAATGAAGAATATGTACATAAAAATATATGAATGAGTGATGTTACAGAACGGCATAGGCAAGATGCAGTAGATGGTATCGGGTGAAGTATATACATATGAGATGAGTAATGTATGGTATGTAAACATATAAAAGTGGCATTGTTTAAAGTGGCTAGTGATACATGTATTACATCAAGATGGCAAGATGCAGTAGATGGTATATAGTATAGTATAGACATATGCGATGAGTAATGTAGGGTATGTAAACATTATATGAAGTGGCATTGTTTAAAGTGGCCAGTGATACAATTTTCATCAATTTTTACATTATTAAAGTGGCTGGAGATGTGTCAGTATGTTGGCAGCAGCCACTCAATGTTAGTTGTGGCTGTTTAACAGTCTGATGGCCTTAAGATAGAAGCTGTTTTTCAGTCTCTCAGTCCCTGCTTTGATGCACCTGTACTGACCTCGCCTTCTGGATGATAGCGGGGTGAACAGGCAGTAGCTCGGGTGGTTGTTGTCCTTGATGATCTTTATGGCCTTCCTGTGACATCGGGTGGTGTAGGTGTCCTGGAGGGCAGGTAGTTTGCTCCCTGTGATGCGTTGTGCAGACCTCACTACCCTCTGGAGAGCCTTACGGTTGTGGGCGGAGCAGTTGCCGCAGTCGTGGGTGAACAGGGAGTACAGGAGAGGGCTCAGAACGCACTCTTGTGGGGCCCCGGTGTTGAGGATCAGTAGTCATTTAGCTCAGTTACCTTAGCTTTCTTGGGAACAGGAACAATGGTGGCCCTCTTGAAGCATGTGGGAACAGCAGACTGGGATAAGGGATTGATTGAATATGTCCGTAAACACACCAGCCAGCTGGTCTGTGCATGCTCTGAGGACGCGGCTGGGGATGCCGTCTGGGCCTGCAGCCTTGCGAGGGTTAACACGTTTAAATGTTTTACTCACGTCGGCTGCAGTGAAGGAGAGTCCGCAGGTTTTGGTAGCGGGCCGTGTCAGTGGCACTCTATTGTCCTCAAAGCGAGCAAAGAAGTTGTTTAGCCTGTCTGGGAGCAGGCGGGGCTGCGACGGGGCTGGTTTTCTTTTTGTAATCTGTGATTGACTGTAGACCCTGCCACATACCTCTTGTGTTTGAGCCGTTGAATTGCGACTCTACTTTGTCTCTATACTGACGCTTAGCTTGTTTGATTGCTTTGCGGAGGGAATAGCTCCACTGTTTGTATTCGGTCATATTTCAGTTCACCTTGGCCCGATTAAAAGCAGTGGTTCGCGCTTTCAGTTTCACGCGAATGCTGCCATCAATCCACGGTTTCTGGTTTGGGAATCTTTTAATAGTTGCTGTGGGTACGACATCGCCGATGCACTCGCTAATAAACTCGCTCACCGAGTCAGCGTATTTGTCAATGATGTTGTTTGACGCAATGCGGAACATATCCCAGTCCACGTGATCAAAGCAATCTTGAAGTGTGGAATCAGATTGGTCGGACCACCGTTGAACAGACCTGAGCACAAGAGCTTCCTGTTTTAGTTTCCGTCTATAGGCTGGAAGCAACTAAATGGAGTCGTGTTCAGCTTTTCCGAAAGGAGGGCAGGGGAGGGCCTGATAGCCTGATAGAATTTAGGGAGTCTTGTTTTCAGACTAGCCTTGTTAAAATCCCCAGCTTACAATGAATGCAGCCTCAGGATATGTGGTTTCCAGTTTACATAGAGTCAAATTAAGTATGTTCAGGGCCATCGATGTGTCTGCTTGGGGGGGAATATTTGCGGATGGATTATAATCGAGGAGAATTCCCTTGGTAGATAATTTCTCACATTTGATTGTGAGGAATTCTAAGTCAGGTGAACAGAAGGACTTGAGTTCCTGTATGTTGTTATGATCACACCACATCTCGTTAATCATAAGGCGTATCCCCCGCCCCTCAAGATGCTTGTTTCTGTCAGCGTGATGCGTGAAGAAACCAGCTGGCTGTACCGACTCCGATAGCATGTCTTGAGTGAGCCATGTTTCCATGAAGCAAAGAACATTACAGTCTCTTATGTCTCTCTGGAATGCTACCCTTGCTCGGATTTCGTCTACCTTGTTGTCAAGAGACTGGACATTGGCGAGTAGTATGCTCGGGAGCGGTGCACGATGTGCCGTCTCCGGAGCCTGACCAGATGACCGCTTCGTCTGCCCCTTTTACGGCATCGTTGTTTTGGTTCGCCGGCTGGGATCCAATCCATTGTCCTGGGTGGTGGGCAAAACAGAGGATCAGTTTCGGGAAAGTCGTATTCCTGGTCGTAATGTTGGTGAGTTGACGTTGCTCTTATATCCAATAGTTCCTCCCGACTATGTAATAAAACCTAAGATTACCTGGGGTATCAATGAAATAAATAACACCTAAAAAACCTAAATACTGCAAAGTTTCCTAGGAACGCGAAGCGAGGCGGCCATCTCTGTCGGCGCCGGAAATTATAAGTGCAAGGTGAATAATCAAAGGATACAACATTTTAATAAATGTTGATTTTAATTGTGCTTATAAGGAATTTATCAAAAAACATTATTTTAAGACCACTATTGAAAAATACAATGTTCAGACTGGTATGTTGACAATATTGGGCTTATAGTGAAACAACAATTGTTGTAAATGTAAAAGTGGGATTGGGAGTAAGGGGTTTGTAGAATCTATAATATATATGGAGTCATTTCATGGGTAACCTAAAGTAGCAGGTGTAAACGAAACGCCTGAAACTAGATCTCCTAGCCTACAACATACTGGTCTTGACGAGAAGACAAAAACTGTTGGGGGAGGTTCTCCTCTGCACTGTTCAACCAATCCAGTAAATGTGGAGGAGGAGTTAAGATGGAGTGTTGGTCCAAAAGCGAAAATAATGTCACAGACACTCTTTCCACTGTTTTGGGGACTGACCAAGGGTGAACATCTGCCCCCTCACATTGGCGATTTCAAGTTGAAGGCCGACCGCAGAACTGCAGGCATTGTTTCCAGAAAACAGGTTCTCCCATTAACAGGATTTCCCATTATATTGAATGGGGAAATGGTGATCTTCTAGGTCAATATTTGTGGATAGTTGTTGTTACGGATACAGGTATCCTGTGTGTATTTGTTTTCTCTCCTACTGCAGGTGGCAGTCATCAGTCGCCAATCATTCGTCAATCTGAAGACACACCTGCTCCTTTTCCCTTACCCAATCACATCCCCTTTCCCCTGGTTTAAAAGAAACCCAATCAGTTGTCTCTGAAGCTATCTCTCTTTTGTTTTTGCCCCTACATGTCACATGTGTCTGTTATCATGTGAGTATGTATTGTTGTGGTGTATGACTGTTTGTTTGTTGGTGGGAAAAGAGGATACCAAACCAAGTCACCCATGTGCATACATTACCTACCCTAGTTAGAACTGGGCGGACCACCCACTGTATTTGATTGGTTAGTTAGCTAGCTGTTCATGAAGCAGGCTAGACTAGCTTATTTTTTATGTGTATTATTTCTTTCCTTGGGTCCAGCTCAGCCCCCAAAAGTGTTGGACGGCAGTTTTACTTTGTCTGTTATTAGTTCTCACTGTTCCTTTTCACTGTCATGATTTGCATGACACATGTTACGTGTCTCGTTTCCATCCCCCCTACACTGCAGGGCCAAAGGGGTTGGTAACAGTTATATTAAAAAACTGAATACAATCATGATACCAATAATGTATTATATTTTACAAGATGTATGTCCTTTAAAGTGGAAATATGTCACTTTTTGGGTGATTCTACCAAATTCACATATAAATGTGAGTTATAGATCTATCATTCTACTTGAAGCAAGTCTGATAAGCGGTAGATCTGTTCTATGTGTGTTATTTATATGCTTTCCTTCTTGAGTTTTGTTTTGGCATCTTTTACTTTTGGTTTTGTACACTAGCTTCAAATGAGCTGAAACAACTGTTTTTGGTAATGGGAAATATATTTCACATCGGTTTAGATGGTACAATGATTCTCTGCACTACACTAGCTTATTTTGTCACATAAACTGAAAATAGGCGAACTATTGGAGTTTTAGCAACCAGGAAATGGTGGAGCGATTTCTGCATAGTGCAACTTTAAAATCACACACAGAAGTTAAAAGGATCATTTAGTTGCTAATGGCGGCCTGCAGTACATCGGTCAGCCTTTAACTTCAGATACTGAATAAGAGGGGGAGCACTGAGCTAGCCTGCAACTTCACTTCCTAGAATAGTAGCTCAACCTGTGCATGCAATGTTCCAAAAACTCCTCCATGTAGCAAGATGGTGACAAGCTGAATTGACTTTCCTAGGAAACAATGAGGTGACGTAATAAATGGCTTCGTCTATATTTTATAGTCTATGGACTCAGCAAAGGCTATTCTATAGGACACTGAATAAGTGATGCTGGCCCTAAACCCATTTCATAGGCCACAACGCAAATCACTGTATATGAAATACATATAGGCTTATAGTAAAGAAAACAACGAATGGGTTGTACTACAACACTGGTTTTACGAATGAAGAACGAGAGTTCTTACTATTCTATAAATTGTCTCCAGACAACAACATAAGGGTATACTACACACTACAAACATAAGGGTATACTACACACTACAAACATAAGGGTATACTACACACTGTGTCACTCTAATGACCCATTCAGCCCTGTAATGGGCACCAGCAAGGTTGCGTTAGTAAGAACTGTTTTTCTTTATTAGTAAAACCAGGGTTGTAGCACAACTCATGTGTTTTTACTTCATTCAAACTCAAGTTTTTACGATGCTATATCGTATATTACCAATCTTGTTGGTCACCAGGACGGTCACCACTGCGCAGCCTGCATGACACAGTCAAGTGGCCAAAAGGGAATAACCCTGATATAACAGACTCAAGACTGGGAGAAGACAGGCAAAGCCTGCAGGCTATGTGATACAATTAATAAGAAATAGGTAACACATTGTAAAGAATAACCTACTCCTACAGCTATGCTCTGGTAGAAGTTTGGACATGTACAACCTAAAGGGATGTGTACCGTATATGTTTTGTGGGAACGAACATCTGGCTGCAGTCAGTACTGTGTGACAACGAAGACCCAGTCATGTCAAGACTATACAACCTGACAAATGTGAGGTGTAGCCCAAGAAGTTGCTGCACATACATCATCCAATGTAACGCCCCGAAATAGCACCCAAGATGTTGCCACATCTCTAGTAGAATGTGCTTTAAGTCCCTCTGGGGGACTCTTCTCTGCAGAGGAGTATGCTAAAGAGATCATTTCAACTATCCAGCAAGAAAGTTGTTCTCTGGACAAAGCCTTGGCCTGTGCTTGTGTACCAAAGCACACATACAACTGGTCAGAGTGGTGTAGGCTACTCATCGGATCAACTTTAGCCAAAGCACACTGACAGGGCAGAGTGGTGTAGGCTGCTCATCGGATCAACTTTAGCCAAAGCACACTGACAGGGCAGAGTGGTGTAAGCTGCTCATCGGATCAACTTTAGCCAAAGCACACTGACAGGGCAGTGTCATTCCTCTTCCTCTGAATGGAAAGGAGGGGGGAAGAACGTAGCCAGATCAATAACCCTAGATTTGAAACATGATGTAATGATCTTAGCGGGGTTAAGTGTCAATGTAACCATCCGCTTGTCCTCTGAGAACACCATGCATGACTTGTGCACATAGAGGGCTGCCAGGTCACTGACCCGCTTCGCAGAATGTTTGGGCTAATAGTAGAACTATGTTAAAACGAGTGGAATAGTAATTATATTGTGACATATACTTGAATGGAGGGTTAGTTAACGCATCGAGAACTGTGATCAAATCCCATCTAAGGAATAGACTATGTGTAGGCAGGCTCAGGCAACAGGAGACGTTCATAAACTGAAAGGACAACATTTCCCACAAGCTTACCATCTATATCAGCGTGGCACGCTGATATAGCAGCTAAATAGACCAATGTCGAAGGAGAAAGACCTTTATCAAATCTACTCTGAAGAAAGGTCAGTATGATTTCGATACTGCAGTGCTGTGGGTATTCACTATAGGCCTCGCACCAATGCGCAAACGCTTGCCACCTGTATGCATGAAAATGTGTTTTTGTTGAAGGAGCCCTAGCACTCTCTATAACTGCCAGAGGTAACCCCATACCAGCTTCCATTTGTGCCTGAGACAGAAGGTCTGTGCATAACGGAAGTGTCCACGGTGCTCCGGACACCATTGAACTCCGGTCTGTAAACCAGACATCCTTTAATTAAACCATGTCTGTGGGCCAAAACAGGATACCAGTATCAGCTCCAGCCTATGCTCTCTCACTCTGTCCAATACCTGTTGTAGCAGGGGAAGTGGAGGAAATCCATTGGTGGGCCCGGGCATCGTGACCCAACGTTGGGTTGTCGTTCTGAATGTAATACCAAACAGGGCAGTGTGTTGTGCTTCGAGATGCAAACAGATCTACATGGGCTCGTCCGTACTGGCGCCAAATCGCCTCTATCACATGTCGGTGGAAACGCCACTCTGCAGACTGAGGCTTAACCCTCGACAATAGGTCAGCACCTACAGTATATTCAACCGGCCTGGAATGTGCGCTGCTGACAGTGAGCGCAGGTGTGTGTGTGCCCACAGATGTATCCGTGATGCCACTTGGTGCATGGACAGTGAGCGGACTCCGCCCTCGTGATTGATGTACGCGATCGAGGCTGATTTGTCGGGAGGAATCAGAACGTTATGCCCCTTTATCCTGGGGGGGAAATGTAATAAATACAGGCAAATCGCTTCCAGCTCCAAAGCATTTAAATGACTGTTCGTTATGCATCCGTCTTAAACTGCGCCCCATCGCCTCAGGGAGGCGTCAGTCTTTATGACAACTCGCAAGGCTGCTGGATCCCCACTGAGAGCATGCTTGGGATTAGCCAGAAGGATAGGGTGTGGCGACATGGTTATCAGCCAATAACGGTCTCTTTTTGGAAAACGCGTTGGCTAATAAACCATTGTTGGACAGGTCTCATGCGTATTTGGCCAAGTGGTGAGACTGCTGATGCTGCAGCCATTAGCAACCATAACCTGGCAAGCCCTGACAGTCCAGGTCTGGTGGAATGTGCGGGCTGTAGTCAGAATGCACCTCTGTCTGGTGACTGTTAGACACGCACACATAGACAAAGAGTTCAGTTCCAAGCCTAAGAAGCTTGTCTGTTGGCGAGGAGTGTGACTCTTTTTCTAGTTTATCAGGAAATTTAGATTGAGGATATGATTTATCACTATCCTGGTGTGTGTCTTGAGCCAAGCGAGGACTAAATGGCCACCCGGACTATTTACGTTGACCCCCCTTTGTTTTTACACTCACTGTTTATTATGTTTGCATAGTCACTTTACCCCTACCTACATGTACAAATGACCTCTACTAACCTGTACCCTCGCACATTGACTCTGTACCGGTACCCCCTGTATATAACCTCGTTATTCTTATTTTATCGTGTTACTTTTTATTAAATGTTTTACTTTAGTTTAGTTTTTATTTTTTTTTAGTACATATTTTCTTAACTCTATTTCTTGAACTGCATTGTTGGTTAATTAAGGGCTTGTAAGTAAGCATTTCACGGTAAGGTCTAAACCTGTTGTATTCGGTGCATGTGACAAATAACATTTGATTTGATCAGCTACTCTTCCTGGCGTCCACATGAAACATGACAAAATACATAGTGCAGAACATTATTAGTCAAGGACTGAAATACATAAACGTCACACATAGCCTACATATTAGTATATACACACAATATCTAGGTCTAATGCATAGTACAATGCCAATTACAATACAATATATATAAAATGGCTGTGTCTCTTCACAATCCCCTTTGTACAGTAAGGAGTTATTTTGTCTGTTTTTTTAAACTGGTTTGATTGCTAGCTTGTGTTACCTGGGGTGGCAGAGAGTGTCATGTAGTCAGGGCTCTATTTAATACTTTGCGTTTCCCAGCCTCTGTTCTGAACCTGGGGACTGTGAAGAGACCTCGGGTTGCATGTCTTGTGTTGTACGATAATTGATTGAACTGTGTGTCAACTCCTTGAACAGACAGTTCAGTGCCTTCAACACATCAATACCTCACACAAAGACCAATAGTGATGCAGTGTTGTGTCTTTGGCTCTGCTGGATTAAGTGATATGACATGCTATTGTATAAAATCATTTCTCTGTAATTAATATTACCGGATTAAGCTAATCAGGTAGATAATTAACTAGAAAGTCGGGGCACCACGAAATAATGTTTATAGAGCTGTTATCTTCTGAATAAGCTCTTAAAGACCTGGTAATTGTCACGTTCTGACCTTTATTTCCTTTGTTTTGTCTTTATTTAGTATGGTCAGGGCGTGAGTTGGGGTGGGCAGTCATTTGTTTTTCTATGTTTGGTTTCTGTTTCGGCCTAGTATGGTTCTCAATCAGAGGCAGGTGTCGTTAGTTGTCTCTGATTGAGAATCATACTTAGGTAGCCTGGGTTTCACTGTTGGTTTGTGGGTGTTTGTTTCCGTGCCGCACTGGCCTGGCTACCGGGAGCATTCAACCAGGTAAGGTTAGGCAGGCTCGGTGCTCAAGAGTGCCAGTGTGCCTGCACGGTCCGGTCTATCCAGTGCTATCCAGTGCCACCTCCACGCACCAGCCCTCCAGTGGCAGCCCCCTGCACCAGGCTGTCTCTCCGTCTTCTGCCTACAGGTGTTCCCGCCTGTCCAGCGCTGCTAGAGTAGCAGAAAAAGGAGAATGCAATAACTATTTACTCTGAGCTGCACTTCGGCTGATGAGAGGCCGGGTTGTCCAGCATGGATTTCTGGTCCTCTGAAGACTGTCTAGTGGTGAACTGGAGCGTGGTAGAATGGATACTCTGTCAGTCCTCTCCTAGCCCACGTTTAGTGACGACTCCTAACTCAACGGCTAGCAGGTATCGCTTCTGGAGAATAAGAGTTCAAAGTTCATACCAAGTTGCCATACTTTTAAGCTCATGCTATATTCTGGCTGGTATAGTCGAAATTCATCCTTCCGGGGTGTAGGTCGTCACCTTCACATTGAAATTCAATGCTAATTTCATTAGGTTCTCTAAGGTTGGCTTAGTTCTGTAGGTGGTCTTTGTCCTTTCAACGTGGGGACCTCAAGTCCACACATCCTTGGAACAGCTTATTATCTGAGCCCTTTTAAACGTAGAACTGTCGCCCTAATGTCCTCGGAACAGAAAGTTACAATTTCGTCAAGGGCTTTATATAGGAGGGGAGAGAAGGGCGTGTTTCATAGTTTATAACCAATGCCTGTTCACATGGGCAGGGCCACTAAGTTGAGCATAGTTTACTCTATGATAAACCTTTCTCTCCTTAAGAAGCTAAATTACATTGAATATTTTCACAAATAGTTTCATATTTAAACATTTAAATTGCACAACAATTCCATGTGAACCTGATGACTATAATGTGTAGACTTTCCAAGATACAGTTTATGTCATCCTATCATCAGTAAGAATGTCTCAGACGCCAACTGATCTGGCATCCTATTCATTTAGTACCAACACATATTTTCAGCTGGTTGGATTACCGAAATATGGTTCCTTTCCCAACATATTTTGATGTTCCCAGACTCTCTATGTTTAGCAAAGGCTTTTCAAGAGTCCTTCTGTAGAGTCAAGAGAGAGGAAAGGGAGAAAGGTATTTATGGGGGGTTCATAAACCTCACCCACAGGACAAAGTCATGACAGCAGTCAATCTCTCCTCAACTTTGACCCAGGAAAGACTGACATGCATGTTACTGACTCTTTCCCTCCGTGTACATCTAAGTGCGATACGTCCTGCTTTGTTCTGGACCAACTCCAATTTACCTATGTACTTCTTTGCGGCACATGACCACACAGCTGGGCAGTAATCCAGGTGCGACACAACTGGGTCCTGTAGGACCTATCTGGTCGACTGAGATGTCAAAAAGGCAGAGCAACGCCCTATCATGGACAGACCTCTTCCAATTTTAGCAACCATTGAGTCTATATGTTTTGACCATGACAGCTTGCTATGTTGTCGGTACCAGGTGGTTTGTCCTTATTCGATACATTTAAGTTTTGTAGACTCTATTCAGTAATTCCAATGTTATATATTTGCATTTTATTAAAAGTGTATTTCTTTACATATTTTTTTTATTTAACTAGGCAAGTCAGAACAAATTGTTATTTCCAATGACGGCCTACACCGGCCAAACCCGGACCACGCTGGGCCAATTGTGCGCTGCCCTATGGGACTCCCAATCACGGTCGAATGTGATGTAGCCTGGATTCGAACCAGGCACTGCAGTGACGTCTCAGTCGGGAGCCCTACATATAGCCTTCAATATACTAGTAGCTTTCAAAATACCAGTATTTGTGTAAACTTTCTAAAGAAATGCTGGTATAAATAATACAATATTAAAAATAAAAGTAATGCAAATTATCTATAATTGTTGGTGGTTGCAATGCTGTGAAAAACTGTTGTATTGTACTAAAGTGTAAAATCGAAACTCCCCAAATATATCATGTTTTGTAGAGGGACTCTTATTTTGAAGGGGAAAAATCCGTAATCGTGCTACCAGTATAATATCATGCTGCCATGAGAACGATAATCTGTTTCTGATGCCCACTCGCAATTGCTCATATGTCGGTGGTATCTGGATCATTGCAACTACCGCATTGGCACTGAGGTTTAAAATAGCTAAGGGGTTAGGGACGTCCCAAGGAACCCGAATAGCACCCTGACCCTCGCTAATATGCTAACGCGGTTCAGCCCCTCGAAACCCCTCACATTCTCGTGCGCAGACGCAGTTTTGGATGAGTACATTTTGTCACTTTGTTACCCCTAAAATGTATGATACACATGGTCATTTACGGTATGCATACATTATTCATTGTACAAATTATATTACTGTTGACATTTTTGTAACTGTAATGTTTCAGTATCTTATTTGAACTGAGGAACGGAATGACTTTACTCCTGCATGACTTCATTACCCAAACAACACTTCGCCGACATAAAACTCATCACCGTATTATTGCGGAAGTGCTGAGGCAGGATTACAACTATAGCTCAGTGGATTATAATCACAGAGTTTCTGATTTCGGTTTTCACAGCTCCGTCGCTTCTGCAAAATATAGATTGTCATTTTGCTATATCTCTGAATTCGAAAGAAACACGGGATATGGCAGCTTTAAAGTATGCTGGTATGGACGATACAGACAGCGAGGATGAGCTGCCCCCAGGATGGGAAGAGAGATCTACGAAGGATGGATGGGTTTACTATGCGAAGTAAGCGAAAATGAACTATTGCGCATTGCTCATAGTCAACCAGTGCCGCTTGATTTTATGGCAGTGTTATGCTTCCCATAAACCAGTCCTTGAACATACAAGCATTTGGCTGTAACATCGATGCAATATTGCGCAGAGAATAGAGCAGTGCTATCAGTAATTGCTAGCTAGTTTGATGGATTCTCTGTGTCTCTCTCCACAGTCATGAGGAAATGAAGACTCAGTGGGATCATCCCAAAACAGGGAAGAAGAGACGCTGTGCTGGAGGTTAGAGTTATTCTTCGGGCAGACCCCATTCCCTACTTTGTTCTTTCTACCACCAACCCCATTACATCCCACCCCGTTCAATTTGCCTGGCTACCCAAGCTCCTTGCTCCGCCAAACGCTACGCCCACGGACGTTAGTTTCTTCCCCGTAATGAGTCTGAGTACCTTCCAGACGATTTCTAGAATGGAAATTAATTCTTGACCCGATGGGTTGGGCTAGATCCAGAACACACGTGCATAAAGTGGCGTTTAGAAAACCCGTTTTTGGCTTTGATACTCTGATTGGTTAGTGATGATCCAATCGCTGATTACTTTTTATACAACACCCCTCATTTTGACATCATCACAAATGACTTCAATGATGGCAGTCTCAGACCTAAGTATGTAGTGAACAATAGAGCAGCGGAGGAATTCAGTTGGAGTCGTCAGGCAACCATTCAATATGCCTTATTGCAAGTGTGTAATTGTCATTACTTATCCACATTGGACCCAATCTTGTGTGTATCATGACTCAGCAGATTTTTTCTTATGGCTCTGGGTGCACCTGGTTGTTCATAGTGAGAGGTCAAAACACTGATACACATACAATTCTGCTATTGTATATGTCTCCTTCAGTTAGGATGGCATTCAGTAACAGACCATTCAGAGATAATGAGTTAATGGTATGAATCATGTTTCTGAATGACTTGAGGAGTCTAACTGGAGGATTTTCTTCCCCACAGATCTACCATATGGATGGGAGCAGGAGATGGATGGCAAAGGACAAGTCTTCTATGTGGAGTAAGTCTTCATTTCCTGATGTACTGAACCAGCAAGTTAAGGGGTGACAGTAAAGAAATCAAAACTGGAAGCACTTTATTTTACGGTACATCAATTTACCAGGCATTTAAAAAAGAATGACATGGTATGGTAAATACACAGTAATAACCTACTAATGACTTGTTTGTTTCTTAGGGCTTCAGTTAAATAAGCACCATATTCATATCAGTTACATGTTTTATTCATTACCAGGCAAATAGCAGTGGAAACTGTTCCGTAACATAAAGTGCTACCAAAAATGTATGGCGCCGGACGGGATGGCTGCCATTTTACTGGCTCCTAACCAATTGTGCTATTCTGTGTGTTTTTTCGCTTAGTTTGTACATAATACATCCACACTGAGCTAAAGGCTAGAGCTGCCACTTTCAAGGAGCTGGACACTAATCCGGATGCTTATAAGAAATACGCTTTGCCCTCCGACAAACCTTCAAACAGGCAAAGTGTCAATACAGGACTAAGATTGAATCCTACTACATCGGTTCTGACGCTCTTCGGATGTGGCAGAGCTTGCAAACTATTGCGGATTACAAAGGGAAACCCAGCCACTAGCTGCCCAGGGAAGCGAGACTACAATATGAGCTAAATGTCTTTTATGCTTGCTTCAAGGCAAGCAACACTCAACCATGCATGACAGCAACAGCTGTTCCGGACAACTGTGTGATCACGCTCTCCATGGCCGATGTGAGTAAGACCTTTTAAACAGGTCAACATTCACAAAGCCGCAGGGCCAGACGGATTACCAGGACGTGTACTCAGAGCATGCGCTGACAAACTGGCAAGTGCCTTCACAGACATGTTCAACCTCTCCCTGTCTGAGTCTGTAATAACTACATGTTTCAAGCAGACCACCATAGTCACTGTGCCCAAGAACGCCAAGGTAACCTGCCTAAATGATTATCGCCCCGTAGCACTCACGCCTGTAGCCATGAAAGCTTTAAAAGGCTAGTCGTTGGTCACATCAACGACATCATCCCAGAAACCCTGGACCCACTACAATTTGCATACCGCCCCAACAGATCCACAGATGACACAATCTCTATTGCACTACATACTGCCCTTTCTCACCTGGACAAAGGAACACTGTTTGCTGTTTGTTGACTACAGCTCGGCGTTCAACACCATAGTGCCCTCAAAGCTCATCACTAAGCTAAGGACCCTGGGACTAAACACCTCTCTCTGCAACTGGATCCTGGACTTCCTGAAGGGCCGCCCCCAGGGTCCAGGGTCCGCCACGCTGATCCTCAACACGGGGGCACCACAGGGGTGCGTGCTTAGTCTCTCCCATACTCCCTTTTCACCCACGACTGCTTGGCTACGCACGACTCCAACACCTTCATTAAGTTAAAGAGGACACAACAGTGGTATGCCTGATCACTGACAACGATCTGACAGCCTACAAGGAGGAGGTCAGAGAGGTGCCAGGACAACAACCTCTCCCTCAATGTGAGCAAGACAAAAGAGCTTATCGTGGACTACAGGAAAAGGGCGGCTGAGCACGCCCCCATTCACATCGACAGGGCTGTGGTGGAGTGGGTCGAGAGCTTCAAGTTCCTTGGTGTCCACATCGTTAACAAACTATCATGGTCCGAACACGCCAAGACAAGACAGTCAGGAAGAGAACATGACAATGCCTATTCCCCCTCAGGAGGCTGAAATGATTTGGCATGTGTCCTCAGATCCTCAAAAGGTTATACAGCTGCACCATTGAGAGCATCTTGACTGGTTGCATCACTGCTTGGTATAGCAACGGCTTGGCATCCGATCGCAAGGCGCTACAGAGGGTAGTGCGTACGGCCCAGTACATCACTGGTGCCGAGCTTCCTGCTATTCAGGACTTCTATACCAGGCGTTATCAGATTGTTAAATTGTCAAAAACTCCAGCCACCCTAGTCATAGACTGTTCTCTCTGTTACCGCACGGCAAGCGGTACCAGAGCACCAAGTATGGGACCAAAAGGCTCCTGAACAGCTTCTACCCTCCAAGCCACAAGACTGCTGAACAGCTTCTACCCTCCAAGCCATAAGACTGCTGAACAGCTTCTACCCTCCAAGCCATAAGACTGCTGAACAGCTTCTACCCTCCAAGCCATAAGACTGCTGCACAGCTTCTACCCTCCAAGCCATAAGACTGCTGCACAGCTTCTACCCTCCAAGCCATAAGACTGCTGAACAGCTTCTACCCTCCAAGCCATAAGACTGCTGAACAGCTTCTACCCTCCAAGCCATAAGACTGCTGCACAGCTTCTACCCTCCAAGCCATAAGACTGCTGCACAGCTTCTACCCTCCAAGCCATAAGACTGCTGAACAGCTTCTACCCTCCATGCCATAAGACTGCTGAACAGCTTCTACCCTCCAAGCCATAAGACTGCTGAACAGCTTCTACCCTCCAAGCCATAAGACTGCTGAACAGCTTCTACCCTCCAAGCCATAAGACTGCTGCACAGCTTCTACCCTCCAAGCCATAAGACTGCTGCACAGCTTCTACCCTCCAAGCCATAAGACTGCTGAACAGCTTCTACCCTCCAAGCCATAAGACTGCTGAACAGCTTCTACCCTCCAAGCCATAAGACTGCTGAACAGCTTCTACCCTCCAAGCCATAAGACTGCTGCACAGCTTCTACCCTCCAAGCCATAAGACTGCTGCACAGCTTCTACCCTCCAAGCCATAAAACTGCTGAACAGTTCATCAAATTGCGACCTGGACTATTTGCATTGACCCCATTTTTTACTCTGCTGCTTCTTGCTGTTTATTATCTATGCATAGTCACCTTCCCCTACCTACATGGACATATTACATCAATTTCCTTGACTATCCTGTAACCCTGCACATTGACTCGGTACCGGTACCCCCTCTACATAGCCTCGTTATTTTTATTCTTTACTTTAGTTGATTTATTTTATGCAAATATTTTCTTACTTACTTTTAAGAAAATCATGCATTGTTGGATAAGGGCTTGTAAGTAAGGTCTGCTGTATTCCACGCATGTGACAAATAGAATTTGATTTGATATCTCCCCACTGGTGTAAAGTAGACCCATGGCTGTGAGCAGCCTAACTATTCCCCACTGTCTGCCTGAGACTGTTCATGAGGCCTTGTTTTGGTAGAGAGGGACCTGTTGGAGCATCCGCACAACCACTTAGCTTAGTGTCGTCTTGTCTCATCTGAACTTGGGTATTTTATTTGGTAAAAAATACAACATACAATTTACTCCTTCACCCTTCTCTCTTTCTCTCCCTCCATCCCTGCCCCTTCATTAACAGTCACATTAACAAGAGGAAGACCTACTTTGACCCGCGGCAGGCGTTCACGGTGGAGGACGTGCTGGTGAAGCCGAAGCGTTACGACGGGAACACTGCAGCTCTGGAGATCCTGCAGGGTCGTGACCTCTCAGACAGGGTGGTCCTCATCACCGGGGGAAACTCTGGCATCGGTGAGTTTTGGTCTGTGTGTGTGTATGCACATGTGCCTGTGTAATTAACTTATTTATGCCTCAATATAGTTAAATGCACCTTCATTATTTCACCAGTAGGTGGGGGTGTTGTACCACAATTATTTTTGTCCTGTCCTGACAGTGCTTCTCTGTCGTCCCCCTCATTGTATGCCTTTAAAACCAGGCATTCATAAACACTATGAAATATTACACTTAGACTGAACAAGTAATTCACTAATACCCAACATGATTGTATTGAAGGTCAGTATCACTTTTCACTCATACCTGTATACGGGTTGAAAATGGCAGATAGTAATTGTAATTGTGTGATGGTGAGGATGCAGGGTTGTGTTCCAAACAAAACAACTACAAGTGTTCTTGCTCTAGTTCCTCAACAGCACAACTAGGAGAGATAAAAAAAAAACACCTTATAGTTGAAGACTCTTCTTTGAGTCATGAAGGTGCATTGAAATGACTTTACATTTACATTTAAGTCATTTAGCAGACGCTCTTATCCAGAGCGACTTACAAATTGGTGCATTCACCTTATGACATCCAGTGGAGCAGCCACTTTACAATAGTGCATCTAAATATTTTAAGGGGGGTGAGAAGGATTACTTTATCCTATCCTAGGTATTCCTTAAAGAGGTGGGGTTTCAGGTGTCTCCGGAAGGTGGTGATTGACTCCGCTGTCCTGGCGTCGTGAGGGAGTTTGTTCCACCATTGGGGGGCCAGAGCAGCGAACAGTTTTGAATGGGCTGAGCGGGAACTGTACTTCCTCAGTGGTAGGGAGGCGAGCAGGCCAGAGGTGGATGAACGCAGTGCCCTTGTTTGGGTGTAGGGCCTGATCAGAGCCTGGAGGTACTGAGGTGCCGTTCCCCTCACAGCTCCGTAGGCAAGCACCATGGTCTTGTAGCGGATGCGAGCTTCAACTGGAAGCCAGTGGAGAGAGCGGAGGAGCGGGGTGACGTGAGAGAACTTGGGAAGGTTGAACACCAGACGGGCTGCGGCGTTCTGGATGAGTTGTAGGGGTTTAATGGCACAGGCAGGGAGCCCAGCCAACAGCGACTTAGGAGCTGTGCACAGTTTAGAGAGGTATGTGACCACTTGGAGACACCAGTTAGTCCTCTCACTCAAACCCTTGTCATGTTTTTATCTTATGTTGCACCTACCCCACATTTTCCAGGAATAATCTTATGTTACTGAATGTATCCAGAGTATTTTCTTTAGATTTTGTTATCAACAAATACAGTGAAATGTACAGTAAACGTAATATACACATACAAATCAACAGTGTAATGTTTGGATTCAGTCTTGTTTCAGGTGAACTGTTGTATCCTCAACTTTGATCTAATCATTTTCTCATAATCTCCAAACCGTTTAATTGCTACCATGCTTTTGCATAAGCTTTTCTTCTGTAAGAATCATGTCAATTTAGGCCTAGCTGTACAGGCCAATTCCCACAAGTGTAAAGGGTTAACCGAGCTGAATTGCATGGCATTGTTAACTGTAATGAATGATGGCCATTTATGGGGAGAAAATGCATGGCTCACTGTATAATGGCCCTGGAAACGAATGTATTTCTCTGTGTAAATTAGCACAAGTAGCAGCCATTTATCCACAGTCACCGCTTCAGTTGCAGGGAGATAACGACAGCACGAGGAAAATTAAACAAACATAAAATCGTTAATTGTCTTTGTATTCAAATCATTCCTCTCTCCTAAAGTTCTAGCTTTGTAAATGGAGTGAGTATATCACTAAAGATGGTTGTAAAACAGTGTGGGTTGTTTTCAGATTTATAATGATTTCAGACCGCGACTGAACTCATGTGGTTGTAGACTATCTCAGCGTCCCACACATAATTACTTGTTAGTATATATTACTTTGGGCCAGAGGTTCTGCAACACAGTCAGGTCTGTACCTGGTTATTCTCAAGAAGGAACAAAACAACAAGGATTAGCATCCAGGGTAGAATAAAGGGATAAACTCTGGCTATCATGTTGAAGTCATTCGAGATAAACAACTTTTGCCAGGTAAAATTTAACTAGTCAAATGCAAAAACATATAGGCCTTCTGTCACTAAACATATTTTGTCAAATGGATAAAGCTGATGTAGCTTATTACCTGTAACATAGTCCTCTTACCGAGACACTTTCCAGTGAGTGAGATGGTGTTTTTTATTCCTCCAAAAGAGGGCACAGAAGCTCTTTCAGGTGCAATGTGGCGATCTGAATAATACACCGATCTTTACACTCATCAGTCCCTTTGTTTCTCTTAAAATACACAATATCTAACGTATCAAAAACACACTTCGATATTTTAACAAAGTTTCGCTGTTGGTCTATTGATTCTGATTAACCATGGTGCATTGCACCCGGTCTGTAATTTATTTCCCCCTGTGATAGGGTTCTTGTTTTTCATTGAAAATGATCAGACACAATTATAAATTAAATAACCCATTGATATTATTACAAGTATTGTCTAAATTGTAATGTTTGTATTGCAGTGTCAATGCCTAATGAGCACATATTTACCTAACCTTTGTCCTCCACTTGTCTCCCAGTGTACTGAATATGAATGATCCTGCTATAATAAACAGTATTCCAATAGTAATTGCCACCAGTAGCGAGCTCCCTTGACATCCTCATGGTCCACATGTGAAATGTGCTTATGCCAATTGACTAGACACAGTGGGAATTGAAATAGCACCAGTTGTGTTTCAATCCTAACGTCAAGGCTATTTTCATTTGTTCAACAGAATCGTTTTAACAGGAAATATGAGGACAATTATTTGTCACTATAGCTGGCTATTATTTATTGTGTTAATTTAGCTCTTAATGCATGGGGAATGTACATATATGAGGCCATTAATGCATGAAATGTAATGCTGTCTGATGTTGTTAACAGGCCTGAATAGGCTCTAGTAATATTGCTGGAAGGCGATACAGGGATGTGGTGCGTCTCAGCTTACAGCATTAGTCTTCTTTTCTCCCTCTCTCCTTTTTCATTTAAAAACCAGTAACTTCTCCTGTTTTGCTGTAATGGAAATGAATGGTCGCTGTTAGCCGATCTCACCTTCTCGCTCTTTTTCTCTCACAATTCATTTAAAGGGGGCTTTATTGGCATGGGAAATGTTTAAACGTTTGTTTGTATACTGCTGCTACTCGCTGTTTATTATCAATGCATAGTCACGTCACCCCTACCTACATGTACAAATGACCTCTAACCTTTACCCCCGCACACTGACTCGGTACCGGTACCCCCTGTACATAGCCTCGTTATTGTTATGTTATTGTGTCACTTTTTACATTTTTTACTTTAGTTTATTTGGTAAATATTTTATTAACTCTTCTTGAACTGCACTGTTGGTTAAGGGCTTGTAAGTAAGCATTTCATGGTCTACACTTGTTGTATTCGGTGCATGTGACAAATAAAGTTTGATATAATTTGATTTACATTGTTTATTTCACTTGCTTTAGCAATCAACACGTGAGAATAAACTAATTTAACAATATCAACAAAAACAACAAGGTTTAAAAAAGATAGACATTTCAAGAGTTATATTATCAGCTATGTTTTAGCAATGTGCAAATACTGTAGTTGTAGTACGAAATAGTGGTGGAAGATAACTAAACAGGTAAATAGTGGTGGAAGATAAGTAAACAGATAAATAGTAGTGGAAGATAAGTAAACAGGTAAATAGTGGTGGAAGATAAGTAAACAGATAAATAGTAGTGGAAGATAAGTAAACAGGTAAATAGTGGTGGAAGATAAGTAAACAGATAAATAGTAGTGGAAGATAAGTAAACAGGTAAATAGTGGTGGAAGATAAGTAAACAGATAAATAGTGGTGGAAGATAAGTAAACAGATAAATAGTAGTGGAAGATAAGTAAACAGGTAAATAGTGGTGGAAGATAAGTAAACAGATAAATAGTAGTGGAAGATAAGTAAACAGGTAAATAGTAGTGGAAGATAAGAAAACAGATAAATAGTAGTGGAAGATAAGTAAACAGATAAATAGTGGTGGAAGATAAGTAAACAGATAAATAGTAAGTGGAAGATAAGTAAACAGATAAATAGTGGTGGAAGATAAGTAAACAGATAAATAGTGGTGGAAGATAAGTAAACAGATAAATAGTGGTGGAAGATAAGTAAACAGGTAAATAGTGGTGGAAGATAAGTAAACAGATAAATAGTGGTGGAAGATAAGTAAACAGGTAAATAGTGGTGGAAGATAAGTAAACAGATAAATAGTGGTGGAAGATAAGTAAACAGATAAATAGTAAGATGGAAAATAAAGATAAAAACAGATAAATAGTAGTGGAAGATAAGAAACAGATAAATAGTGGTGGAAGATAAGTAAACAGATAAATAGTAGTGGAAAATAAGTAAACAGATAAATAGTGGTGGAAGATAAGTAAACAGATAAATAGTGGTGGAAGATAAGTAAACAGATAAATAGTAGTGGAAAATAAGTAAACAGATAAATAGTGGTGGAAGATAAGTAAACAGATAAATAGTGGTGGAAGATAAGTAAACAGATAAATAGTGGTGGAAGATAAGTAAACAGATAAATAGTAGTGGAAGATAAGTAAACAGATAAATAGTAGTGGAAAATAAGTAAACAGATAAATAGTAGTGGAAAATAAGTAAACAGATAAATAGTGGTGGAAGATAAGTAAACAGATAAATAGTGGTGGAAGATAAGTAAACAGATAAATAGTAGTGGAAAATAAGTAAACAGATAAATAGTAGTGGAAAATAAGTAAACAGATAAATAGTGGTGGAAGATAAGTAAACAGATAAATAGTGGTGGAAGATAAGTAAACAGATAAATAGTGGTGGAAGATAAGTAAACAGATAAATAGTGGTGGAAGAGTGGAAAATAAAGTAAAAACAGATAAATAGTAGTGGAAAATAAGTAAACAGATAAATAGTAGTGGAAGATAAGTAAACAGATAAATAGTAGTGGAAAATAAGTAAACAGATAAATAGTAGTGGAAAATAAGTAAACAGATAAATAGTGGTGGAAGATAAGTAAACAGATAAATAGTAAACAGATAAATAGTGGTGGAAGATAAGTAAACAGATAAATAGTGGTGGAAGATAAGTAAACAGATAAATAGTGGTGGAAGATAAGTAAACAGATAAATAGTGGTGGAAGATAAGTAAACAGATAAATAGTAGTGGAAGATAAGTAAACAGATAAATAGTGGTGGAAGATAAGTAAACAGATAAATAGTGGTGGAAGATAAGTAAACAGATAAATAGTGGTGGAAGATAAGTAAACCGATACATAGTGGTGGAAGATAAGTAAACAGATAAATAGTAGTGGAAAATAAGTAAACAGATAAATAGTGGTGGAAGATAAGTAAACAGGTAAATAGTGGTGGAAGATAAGTAAACAGATAAATAGTGGTGGAAGATAAGTAAACAGATAAATAGTGGTGGAAGATAAGTAAACAGATAAATAGTGGTAGTATTTACAATGTTTGTACTCCACTGGTTGCCCTTTTGTCATGGCAAATGGCCACAAATCTTGCTGCTGTTATTTGCAAATTAACAACACATATGGGAGTTTATCGATGTTTGACTTGTTTTAAAATGATTTGTGGGTCTGTGTGATCTGAGGGAAATATGTGTATCTCATGTGGTCATACATTTAGCAGGAGGTTAGGAAGTGCAGCTCAGTTTCCACCTCATTTTGTGGACAGTGGACATATCCTATCTTCTCTTGAGAGCCAGGTCTGCCTATGGTGACTTTACTCAACAGCAAGGCCTATTGCCTTAATTTTGGGTCAGTCACAGTGGTCAGGTATTCTACCACTGTGCACTCTCTGTTTAGGGCCAGATAGCATACCAATTTGCTCTGTTTTTTGGTTGATTCTTTCCAGCTGGCTGAGGGGACTCTTCTCTAGGTTACTCTCTCTGTAGGTAAGGGCTTTGTGGTGGAATGTCTGGGTAGCTCTTCCTCTGTGGTTGTAGAATTGAATAGCTCTTTTCTGGATGTTGATAACTAGCGGGTATAGTCTTAATTCTACTTTCTATTCTGTTTTTCTTTGTACACAGAATATTCAAAATATTCTTGTAGAATTCTGCATGCATCTCAATTGGGTGTTTGTCTCATATTGTGAATTCTTAATTGGTGAGTGGAACCCAGACCTCACAACCATAGGAGGGGGGGTTCTATTTAAGGGATAATGCCCGAGAAGCCAGTGTTTGGAGGATATATTGGCATGGGTGTTGTTAGGCCCAATATTATAAGGACACAAGGCGAAACCCAAATGCAGACACAGGTAGCAGATGGTTGAGCTCCGATATTTATTAATCCAAAGGGTAGGCAAAAGAAAGGTTCGGGACAGGTGAGAGTTCATAAACCGGCTCAGAGTCCAAAACAGTTCCAGACGAAGGGCAGCCTCGAGGTCAGGCCAGGCAGGGGTTCAGTAACAAGATCAGAGTCCAAACAGTATAAGGGGATAGGCAGGCTCGAAGACAGAACAAGCAGAGTGGTCAGGCAGGTGGGTTCGGAGTCAGGACAGGCAAGGGTTGAAACCAGGAGGACAAGAACCAAAAGAGTTTGGGAAACAAATAGGAGCAAGGAAAACCGCTGGTTGACTTGGCAAACAAGACGAACTGGCACAGAGAGACAGGAAACAGGGATATATACACCGGGGATAATAAGCGACACCTGGAGGGGCTGGAGACAATCACAAGGAAGGTGTGACAAATATAACCTCTAAACACCAGCTTCTAGCACATTATCACTTTTATACAACGGGTTGCCAAAATAATGATTGACATATTTTCATTAAAAACATTTATTTTGATTAAAAAACATTTTTTTTGTTGTTGTTGAATTTTACCCCCTTTTCTCACCAATTTCGTGGTATCCAATTGTTAGTAGTTACTATCTTATCTCATCGCTACGACTCCTGTACGGGCTCGGGAGAGACGAAGGTCGAAAGCCATGCGTCCTCCGAAACACAACCCAACCAAGCCGCACTGCTTCTTAACACAGCACGCATCCAACCTGGAAGCCAGCCGCACCAATGTGTCAGAGGAAACACCATGCACCTGGCGCCTGGCCCGCCACAGGAGTCGCGATGAGTGCGCGATGAGACAAGGATATCCCTACCGGCCAAGCCCTCCTTAACCCGGACGACACTAGGCCAATTGTGCGTCTCCCCATGGACCTCCCAGTCGCGGCCGGCTGCGACAGAGCCTGGGCTCGAACCCAGAGTCTCTGGTGGCACACTGCGGTGCAGTGTCTTAGACCACTGCGCCACCCAGGAGGCCCTTATTTTGATAAATGTATTCATAATATTTCATCCACAAGATGTAGTCCTGACACAAATCTAGGTTAGCTAGAGACGCGACCCAGTCGTTCAGTCTTTTTTGTTCTCTATCTATTTATATCTAGATCTATTGATGTTCCATTGCCAGCCTGTATCTAGCCAACTACAGATAACTTACAGTCACGTCAAAAAGTGCAGCCAGAATAACAGCAAAGTAGCTCCGTTTTCATTTGTTTAAGCTGTTTTCTAGTGACATTTATTTGGATACATCCATAACAATGAGCTAATGAGGCGTGATTTCGCCTGGAATAAAAATGTTCTCACTCGTCTGTTGTTCAGAGGAGCTAGCCAACAACACAGCTACAGTTACACAATCACTTCAAACTGAAGCTGGAAAGACTGCAAATTAGCTGCGTTTACCTTTTTTTCAATTGACATTTTTTGTATATATCCATAAAAATTATGCCAGCAGATTCATGATTTCGACCTGCTGAGAAATGATGCCTGCCTGTCTGTCTCATCCCGACTTCCGACACGTTCATTACTATGGTACAGCAGGAGATCGAATTTGAATATTGAAACAATGTCGGAGAGACAGACATCAAGGTTTATACAAATCTCCGCTGTTGAAAACTAAATGTTAGTCTTAAAGAAATGTGAGATAATGTCTAGATACTTTTATAGTGGAGATCAACTTTATAAATTGCCTGGCTGGGCTGATGCGACTGTGGATTGCACAGTCAGATGGAACAGAGTAAATAGGCATTTTAACGTCATAGATTTAGCCGGTGGTAACTTGTGGAAAAGACACTGGCTGGAATGCAGTTTTAACCAATCAGCATTCAGGATTAGACCCACCAGTTGTATAAAACGGATTGAAGTATTGCTTTGCCGGATCCTATTTGGGATGTCGAGTTTTATGTTCCTTTTGAGATTGCTCACAGCCTTGTGGAATTTACCTGTTGTGTTGATGTTTAGGCTGAGGTAGGTATAATTATTTGTGTGCTCTAGGGCAACGGTGTCTAGATAGAGCTTTTGTCATGGCAACTGAACTGTTTTAGGAACACCATTAATTTTGTCTTACTGAGATTCACCGTCTGGGCCCAAGTCTGACAGAATCTTTGCAGAAGATCTAGTTGCTTCTGTAGGCCCTCATTGGCTCCTCTTTCTTTCTCTCTTTCTTTCTCTCTTTTGCTCTCTGTCTCCTTCTGTCGGTCTCTCTCTCTCTCTCTCTCTCTCTCTCTCTCTGTCTCTTCCCTCTGTCTCTCTCAATTAAATTAAATTCAAAGGGCTTTATTGGCATGGGAAACATATGTAAGTCGCTCTGGATAAGAGCGTCTGCTAAATGACTTAAATGTAAAATAACATTGTCAAAGCAAGTGAAATAGATAAACAAAAGTTCCAAAAGAATAAAGAAATGTGTCTATATACAGTGTTGTAACGATGTTCAAATAGTTAAAGTACAAAAGGGAAAATAAATAAACATATATATATATATATATGGTTGCCATTTTCTTGTGGCAACAGGTAACAAATATTGCTTCTGTGATGGCACACTGTGGTATTTCACTCAGTAGATATGGGAGTTTATCAAAATTGGATTTTTTTTCGAATTCGTTGTAGGCCTGTGTAATCTGAGGGAAATATGTGTCTCTAATATGGTCATACATTTGGCAGGAGGTTAGGAAGCTCAGTTTCCACCTCATTTTGTGGAATCTCTCTCTCTCCGTCTGTGTAAAGGTTGTCTCCTCTAGTCCTCAGGTCCACCTGTATGTGTGTACCGTTGATCCTGTAGGGACTGTAATCCTGCCTCAGGCCTCTCATCCAAACCCATTAACAGCTCCTGTTCTAGCCTCCCTCCCTCCCTCCCTCCCTCCCTCCCCCTCCCTCCCTCCCTCCAACTAACGCTACACGGTTACTGTACATTTACTGGCCAAGGGTCCACTGTACTGTTTGTCCTTAAAGGGCTACCATCACTGAGTGCAGCAAAGTACAACTTATTTAACTTAATTAGAATATTGTTATCAATACTCATAGTGGTACTGCATGGTCCAGGGGAGGTGTGTGTTCAGTCGGTTAACTTGAGAGCCCGTCAGTATCTTTGTATTTTTAGTTCTTCATAACACTAAACCTGCTAGCAGTCAACACTTTGTCCTCTGCATGTTCACACCCGTGAACATGTCCTGTTTCAGCTGTTCTCATCCAATCTCTACACGGTGAAAGGTTTTCTTTCTGCCATATCTTCAATAGGGAGGATAGAACGTGTGAATGAGACAAAGCATATATTTGTACTAAATATCTACATCCATATACAGTGTTACATGTGTACACTAGATACTCTATAGAACCCGTGTGTGTTCAGGTGAGGGGTGTTGGTCTCTGTGGTGTCTTGTTATTAACTTGATAATATGACGTATGACGAGTTATGGTTAGTTATGCTCCTAGCAACCCTCTGTCTCAGTACAGCAGGACTAGATGGAGAGACAACTACCCATTCATATCCATCATGACTGGCTCCACAAATAAGACTTCTGTTAAAGGATTCTTGGATTCTTATTATTTTAATCAGTTTGATTAATACATTTTTTATCAAGTTGATTTCAAGAACATTTAATTTCACTGTCACGACATAGATTTTTGTGTGCATGATTTGTGTTTTTGGTTTGGTAAATTTCAAGATTTTACAGAGGACATTTTTAGATTGCTGGTTTACAGGTACTCTAGCTCAGAGTTGTTTCTCTAAACATGCAGAGAATTGTACCTAAATAGCTTTCCCCAGTCCAGCAAGAGGACAAGTACATTAGAGTGTCTAGTTTGAGAAACAGACACCTCACAAGTCCTCAACTGGCAGCTTCATTAAATAGTACCTGCAGAACACCAGTCTCGATATCAACAGTGAAGAGGCGACTCCGGGATGCTGGCCTTCTAGACAGTGTTTCTCTGTCCAGTGTCTGTGTTCTTTCACTCTAATGTACTTGTCCTCTTGCTCAGTTGTGCACCGGGGCCTCCCACTCCTCTTTCTATTGGTTAGAGACAGTTTGCACCGTTCTGTGAAGGGAGTAGTAGTACACAGCGTTGTATGAGATCTTCAGTTTCTTGGTCATTTCTCCTGTGGAATAGCCTTCATTTCTCAGAACAAGAATAGACTGATGAGATTCAGAAGAAAGTTCTTTGTTTCCAGCCTTTTTGAACCTGTAATCAAACCCATAAATGCTGATGCTCCAGATACTCAACTAGTCTAAAGAAGGCCAGTTTTATTGCTTCTTTTATCAGGACAACAGTTTTCAGCTGTGCTAACATAATTGCAAAAGGATTTTCTAATGATCAATTAGCCTTTTAAAATGATACACTTGAATTAGCTAACACAACATGACATTGGAACACAGGAGTGATGGTTGCTGATAATGGGCCTCTGTACGCCTATGTAGATATATAAAACCAGCCGTTTCCAGCTACAATAGTCATTGACAACATTAACAATGTCTACACTGTATTTATGGTCAATTTGATGTTATTTTAATGGACTAGAAATGTGATTTTCTTTCAAAAACAAGGACATTTCTAAGTGACCCCATTTCTAAGTGTTCATCCTATCTCTAAAAATCATTCCCTTGGCGTTTTAGGTCTTTGAATGTTATTTGTTATTCATGAAAGAGTGTTATTGTTTGGTGTTTGTGTTGATCCCTGAGTTGTGTTGTGTGGATTATGAGCTAGGCCTGCTCTCTCCTCTCTCTGGAAGGACAGCTCACTAAACTGATGCAGCCAGTCGCAGAGAGAGAGAGAGAGAGGGGAGGGAGGGAGGGAGGGAGTGGACAGGAGGGAGGCTCAGTGTGCAGGTTAAGCCCATAGCCAGGCTTTGTGAGTGAGCATTAGATTGAGGGAGATTTGTTAAGCATAACTGCCATTAAATTGGCAGCAAAGCCCTGGTATTTACTGCACCACTGCTGTTTGTGAATAAGGAGCCCTTAAAGAGAGGCCCAGCCATGTGTTAAGCCACCGCCTGGTACGGCAGGGATTCATTATTCATGCTTGGACTGACTGGGAGGAAGTAGAGGATAACAAGATGCAACAGACATGTGTGTGTCTCTGTATACACTGTATGTGTGCAAATATGCTTGAGTGTGTATGTGTGTATATCACTGTGGGACAATCAATTGTGTACAGTCCCCTGTCTCAATCTCTTGTGTACAGTCCCCTGTCTCAATCTCTTGTGTACAGTCCCCTGTCTCAATCTCTTGTGTACAGTCCCCTGTCTCAATCTCTTGTGTACAGTCCCCTGTCTCAATCTCTTGTGTACAGTCCCCTGTCTCAATCTCTTGTGTACAGTCCCCTGTCTCAATCTCTTGTGTACAGTCCCCTGTCTCAATCTCTTGTGTACAGTCCCTGTCTCAATCTCTTGTGTACAGTCCCCTGTCTCAATCTCTTGTGTACAGTCCCCTGTCTCAATCTCTTGTGTACAGTCCCCTGTCTCAATCTCTTGTGTACAGTCCCCTGTCTCAATCTCTTGTGTACAGTCCCCTGTCTCAATCTCTTGTGTACAGTCCTTGTGTACAGTCCCCTGTCCCAATCTCTTGTGTACAGTCCCCTGTCCCAATCTCTTGTGTAAAGTCCCCTGTCTCAAACTCTTGTGTAAAGGCCCCTGTCTCATTGGACTTGGCTGGTGTTATTATAAATGAGGAAATGGAAGGGTTTTACAACTGGCATTTCATGTCCTCTCTGAGGAAGATGTTTATTGGCTACGTAATGAGAACCAGTTATGGTTGGTTAGTCAAATTCAACTTTATTAACCTTGGATCAAATTCACAATGCATTCCCAAACTGTTGTAACATGCGAGGGAATTGTGTCGTAGGCCAAGAGGGTTCGATAATGATTACAGTTGTAATATAATTTAACTGGTATGGTTAGAGAGAGAGGATGGAATACATATGTGCTTAAAGCCCTCAGTGGATTCAAATGAAAGGTGACTGGGTTATTGTGTGTAGTGAAGTAGTTTATGGAACCATCAGGTTTACAGTGTGGGGATGACGAGGAGATGAAGCTACGTAGGGGGGGTTGATGACAGTGATGAAAATAGCCCTCCGTTGTGTGTGTGTGTGTGTGTGTGTGTGTGTGAGAGAGCAGTGTGGAGCATGAGATAGGGGACAGGAGGATTGTGTGGGCCAGGTGAGAGGTTAAGAGGGGCCAGGCCAGGGCTAATAGAACCACTTCAGGCCTCTCCGGTGGAACAACTTACACCTGGGCTGTAATTACAAACCATACATCCCACTTTTGGGGTGACACCCCCTCCCTGGAACAAATGGAAGGGCTGCAGTTGGAATGGAGGAGAATTAGAGCGCTCCTCATTGCAGGCGTGGAGTCCGGTCTTTTGGGGCTTAAAATACTCTAGAGTAGGAACAGGTGTATTCATCGTTGAGACGCACAGGAGGTACTGCATTAAGAATAGTTAGGAATTGGGGAGAGCTGAGTGTTCATTAGAGCAGGTGGAAGTTCTCTATAGAGCGAGAGAATGAGTGTAAACCTTTTTAGTTAACACAGTTAGGGGAGTGGTGTTAGGGTGTGAATAATGATGTTGTACAGTTTTGATTTGGTAGAGAGAAAGAGAAGGAGCATGAGATATTTGGGGGCTAGAGAAAGTGAGGTTATTTACCAGAAGATACCGACCCTACCGTTACGCTTGTTTACACGGCGCTGGGGTCGGAACACAATCATGGTTACATTAATACACCTTGGAGCCGGCCGAGATATGGGTCGGAAAATTCACCTCAATGCAGGGATGAGATATGCCACTGTTTTCCTAACTTCAACTTTATCCACACTGCTCTGTCGAGAAGCTTGAAATACTGCTAGTTTTGGATATAGGTACAGTTTGGAGTACCGTGGCATATCTCATCCCTGCATTGAGGTAAGTTTTCCGAACCAATATCTCGCGCCGGCTTCACAGTGTCTTAATATAACCATGATTGCCATTCTGACCAAGGGCAGACTTAGCGATTTTCCTTCAATTCACAAGTGGCTGAAACTATCTCACCGGAGAAAGCATCCGAGCGAGCGAAACTGCGCCCCTCTGTCTGACTATATGTAGCCCATGTATCTGATGCTGTCTGGCCAGAAAGAGTATGACATGCCATCATTTTTTTGTCCAGACAGCATCAAATACAGTACATTGGCTACACATACACATGGGCCACAAATGTCCTCTGCCTCGACGACAATGGCAGTATTATCAGCAGCACCTGTCTTTTACCAAATAAATGCTTATTGTAATTCCCCTAGTCAGGGCAGTGCACAGACCTTTCAGGGTGCAGGTGCTCAAAATGAAAAAAGGCCACCTCCCGCTTGAAAAAAAAAAAAACTTTCATAATTCACATGTCAAAATTCATAACCAACTGACTCTGTAGAGACAATGCTTACGTTTTTGAGCATTGGTCTATTTAGTTCTGCAACAACACTCTCACTCATCACCACAAATTGTAAGCAAGCTAGTTACAGTGCCTCCTAAAGACATGATTGACACAGGGAAAAGAGTCTGGGCTATCAGCTGGTCATTAATATTGATGATTGATGTAAATCTGCTAGTTAGCTAGCTCCATTTCTTTTACTGATTTGTAATTTACCTCTCTATCGTTCTGTCTCTCTCTGCTGTGCGTATCAGCCAAGCAGACCGACTGTTGATGATGCTGTAGGCTAAATCAAGTGTTAATCAATGGTATGCTGCTGTGGCATTACTGTTCATATTTAAACCAGGTATCTAACTACACACACTAGAATGGTGAGTGTATCTCTCAAGCCATGCATGTTTGGATACCGGGCGCGTGTGAGCGCCGTACAGGGAAGATCAACAGGCGCAACCAACCAACGGACGGGTTGGGGGTGGGGGGGGGTGAACTTGATGACAACTTGCAGGCAGTGAATTCTGAACAACAATGACAAAGAATGTATACAAAAAAATGATTTTGTAGTCCTTTGGAGACTGGAAGGGGAAAGGGGCATGTGCACGTGACTGCCCCTAGTCTACGATCCGGGGATGGGTTTCTACTAAGGTAACGTATGGAATTGTTTTAAGATACCAAGGATCATTTAGCTATTTGATTTGGAATTTTAGATATGAAATACAGTGCCTTGCGAAAGTATTCGGCCCCCTTGAACTTTGCGACCTTTTGCCACATTTCAGGCTTCAAACATAAAGATATAAAACTGTATTTTTTTGTGAAGAATCAACAACAAGTGGGACACAATCATGAAGTGGAACGACATTTATTGGATATTTCAAACTTTTTTAACAAATCAAAAACTGAAAAATTGGGCGTGCAAAATTATTCAGCCCTTTTACTTTCAGTGCAGCAAACTCTCTCCAGAAGTTCAGTGAGGATCTCTGAATGATCCAATGTTGACCTAAATGACTAATGATGATAAATACAATCCACCTGTGTGTAATCAAGTCTCTGTATAAATGCACCTGCACTGTGATAGTCTCAGAGGTCCGTTAAAAGCGCAGAGAGCATCATGAAGAACAAGGAACACACCAGGCAGGTCCGATATACTGTTGTGAAGAAGTTTAAAGCCGGATTTGGATACAAAAATATTTCCCAAGCTTTAAACATCCCAAGGAGCACTGTGCAAGCGATAATATTGAAATGGAAGGAGTATCAGACCACTGCAAATCTACCAAGACCTGGCCGTCCCTCTAAACTTTCAGCTTAAACAAGGAGAAGACTGATCAGAGATGCAGCTAAGAGGCCCATGATCACTCTGGATGAACTGCAGAGATCTACAGCTGAGGTGGGAGACTCTGTCCATAGGACAACAATCAGTCGTATATTGCACAAATCTGGCCTTTATGGAAGAGTGGCAAGAAGAAAGCCATTTCTTAACCTCTTCAGTCGACCCTCTACTTTTTTGAACATTTTGTTAAAAATCGCGCAACATTTCAGCGCCCTGCTACTCATGCCAGGAATATAGTACGTTCATATGGTTAGAATGTGTGGATAGGAAACCCTCGGACGTTTTTAAAACTGGTTAAATCACGACTGTGGCTATTACATAACGTGCGTTACATCGGAAAGCGCAGGAAAACCTGATCACAGAAAATGGAAATAAATATCCTTGCGCCACTTCCAGCAATTGTTAACAGTGAGCCGAATTAGATAAGACCGAGCATTCAACTCCCACAGCATCCCCATGTTGTCTAGAGTCTTGTGAATTGAATCCTCTTTGATTCTTGGTTGAACCGAAAGAGGGGCACGACTTACCTCCGGTCTCCGCCCAGATCATTCCGGAAGAGCTCTCTCCTGATATTTTTTCCAAGACGACAGCTAATGATATTTACATCGCCTACGGATGATTTTTATCGCTTATTAACGTTTACTAATACCTAAAGTAGCATTACAAACGTATTTCAAGTGTTTTGTGAAAGTTTATCGTCTACTTTTTGAATTTAAAAAAATGACGTTACGTTGTGAAATCGCTGTTTTTTTCGTTTATCACACAGTCTACATATAACGATATCTTGGCTTTATATGGCCCGATTTAATCGAAATAAAGACCCAATAGTGTTTATGGGACATCTAGGAGTGCCAACAAAGAAGATGGTGAAAGGTAATGACTGTTTTCTATTTTATTGTGCGGTTTGTGTAACGCCGAAATGCTAATTATTTTGTTTACGTCCCCTGCTGTGCTTTTCTGTTGTAGTGTATTGGTGCATGCTATCAGATAATAGCTTCTCATGCTGTCGCCGAAAAGCATTTTAAAAATCTGACTTGTTGCCTGGATTCACAACGAGTGTAGCTTTAATTTGATACCCTGCATGTGTATTTTAATGAACTTTTGAGTTTTAACTAATACTATTAGCATTTAGCGTAGTGCATTTGCATTTCCAGAGCTCTAGTTGGGACGCAAGCGTCCCAAGTAGAGGCAAGAGGTTAAAGATATCCATAAAAAGTGTCGTTTAAAGTTTGCCACAAGCCACCTGGGAGACACACCAAACATGTGGAAGAAGGTGCTCTGGTCAGATGAAACCAAAATTGAACTTTTTGGCAACAATGCAAAACGTTATGTTTGGCGTAAAAGCAACACAGCTCATCACCCTGAACACACCATCCCCACTGTCAAACATGGTGGTGGCAGCATCATGGTTTGGGCCTGCTTTTCTTCAGCAGGGACAGGGAAGATGGTTAAAATTGATGGGAAGATGGATGGAGCCAAATACAGGACCATTCTGGAAGAAAACCTGATGGAGTCTGCAAAAGACCTGAGACTGGGACGGAGATTTGTCTTCCAACAAGACAATGATCCAAAACATAAAGCAAAATCTACAATGGAATGGTTCAAAAATAAACATATCCAGGTGTTAGAATGGCCAAGTCAAAGTCCAGACCTGAATCCAATCGAGAATCTGTGGAAAGAACTGAAAACTGCTGTTCACAAATGCTCTCCATCCAACCTCACTGAGCTCGAGCTGTTTTGCAAGGAGGAATGGTAAAAATGTTCAGTCTCTCGATGTGCAAAACTGATAGAGACATACCCCAAGCGACTTACAGCTGTAATCGCAGCAAAAGGTGGCGCTACAAAGTATTAACTTAAGGGGGCTGAATAATTTTGCACGTCCGATTTGTTAAAAAAGTTTGAAATATCCAATAAATGTTGTTCCACTTCATGATTGTGTCCCACTTGTTGTTGATTCTTCACAAAAAAATACAGTTTTATATATTTATGTTTGAAGCCTGAAATGTGTCAAAAGGTCGCAAAGTTCAAGGGGGCCGAATACTTTCACAAGGCACTGTATATACACCGCTCAAAAAAATAAAGGGAACACTTAAACAACACAATGTAACTCCAAGTCAATCACACTTCTGTGAAATCAAACTGTCCACTTAAGAAGCAACACTGATTGACAATACATTTCACATGCTGTTGTGCAAATGGAATAGACAACAGGTGGAAATTATAGGCAATTAGCAAGACACCCCCAATAAAGGAGTGGTTCTGCAGGTGGTGACCACAGACCACTTCTCAGTTCCTATGCTTCCTGGCTGATGTTTTGGTCACTTTTGAATGCTGGCGGTGCTTTCACTCTAGTGGTAGCATGAGAAGGAGTCTACAACCCACACAAGTGGCTCAGGTAGTGCATCTCATCCAGGATGGCACATCAATGCGAGCTGTGGCAAGAAGGTTTGCAGTGTCTGTCAGCGTAGTGTCCAGAGCATGGAGGCGCTACCAGGAGACAGGCCAGTACATCAGGAGACGTGGAGGAGGCCGTAGGAGGGCAACAACCCAGCAGCAGGACCGCTACCTCCGCCTTTGTGCAAGGAGGAGCAGGAGGAGCACTGCCAGAGCCCTGCAAAATGGCCCTGCAAAATGACCTCCAGCAGGCCACAAATGTGCATGTGTCTGCTCAAACGGTCAGAAACAGACTCCATGAGGGTCTGGTGGTATGAGGGCCGACGTCCACAGGTGGGGGTTGTGCTTACAGCCCAACACCGTGCAGGACGTTTGGCATTTGCCAGAGAACACAAAGATTGGCAAATTCGCCACTGGCGCCCTGTGCTCTTCACAGATGAAAGCAGGTTCACACTGAGCACATGTGACAGACGTGACAGAGGCTGGAGACTCTGTGGAGAACGTTCTGCTTACCTGCAACATCCTCCAGCATGACCGGTTTGGCGGTGGGTCAGTCATGGTGTGGGGTGGCATTTCTTTGGGGGGCCGCACAGCCTTCCATGTGCTCGCTAGAGGTAGCCTGACTGCCATTAGGTACCGAGATGAGATCCTCAGACCCCTTGTGAGACCATATGCTGGTGCGGTTGGCCCTGGGTTCCTCCTAATGCAAGACAATGCTAGACCTCATGTGGCTGGAGTGTGTCAGCAGTTCCTGCAAGAGGAAGGCATTGATGCTATGGACTGGCCCGCCCGTTCCCCAGACCTGAATCCATTTGAGCACATCTGGGACATCATGTCTCGCTCCATCCACCAACGCCACGTTGCACCACAGACTGTCCAGGAGTTGGCGGATGCTTTAGTCCAGGTCTGGGAGGAGATCCCTCAGGAGACCATCCACCACCTCATCAGGAGCATGCCCAGGCGTTGTAGTGACATCATACAGGCACGTGGAGGCCACACACACTACTGAGCCTCATTTTGACTTGTTTTAAGGACATTACATCAAATTTGGATCAGCCTGTAGTGTGCTTTTCCACTTTAATTTTGAGTGACTCCAAATCCAGACCTCCATGGGTTGATAAATTTGATTTCCATTGATCATTTTTGTGTGATTTTGTTGTCAGCACATTCAACTAGTTAAAGAAAAAAGTATTTAATAAGAATATTTCATTCATTCAGATCTAGGATGTGTTATTTTAGTGTTCCCTTAATTTTTTTGAGCAGTGTATATATTTAATGAAACATTGAATTTGGCCTTATTGCTATTAGCCCATAGAAACGCATTTAATAACAGATTCATACATGGAAAAACAGTCAAAAATGTTATCAAAAGGAAGTATGTTTTGAAGTGTCTGTTCTGTATGTGAGAGAGAGAAGAAAGCTCAGAATATGTTTTATAATATTTTATCATGGAATTACCTGTGGAAATGCCATATTAACTTCCATTCATTTTTCAGCCCGGTACCTTCAGGTGAGTCTAGTGACACTTGTGGGGGTCATAGAGAAAAACGGAGAACAGCATCGTTCGTAAGTCTCATCTTTCCATAGAGAGTCATATAATTGTGTAGCCCAAACCATTCGGACGCTACCAATGTTTTCTTGAGAAGACCGATTTTCGAGATGTCTCCTGGCCTGACAAATACTGATGTAGCTCGGCCACCTTCCACCGCCGACATTGGCAGATGCAGTGGATTTTTTAAATATTTGTATTTATTTAACTAGGCAAGTCAGTTAAGAACAAATTCTTATTTTCAATGACGGCCTAGGAACAGTGGGTTAACTGCCTGTTCAGGGGCAGAACGACAGATTTGTACCTTGTCAGCTTGGGGATTTGAACTTGCAGCCTTTCGGTTACTAGTCCAACACTCTAACCACTAGGCTACCCTGCCGCCCCGATTGAGACGTAGCCCATGCAAAGAAAATATTTCTCTATCTTAAACAGACAGATTTTGATGGCAATGACGTCTCCAGCAGAGCATGAGAAGACCTCAAGCTGAGAAATTATTATTTTTGTATCTATTTTTTTTATGCCCAGATCATGAGGTCCCTTGATGGTGTGAGGCAATCGCCTCTTCTGCCTAATGGTAAATAGACCAGTGCCTCCGACTTCAGTGCAGCTCAGTGTAAACAAGAATAACGGTAGGGTCTGAATCTTCTGGCAAGGGAGGTTATCTGTTCGCCAAATAAACATGTTTACCATTGTGGGTTTTAATGATCTGATTTTAGCTCTGTTTGCCCAAATCAACACAGTTCATTGTAGTAAAATGCTTTTCCATTTGCCAAATAAACAGGTTTACTGGTAATGATCTCATTAGGCTGAGCCAATACACCTGTGTATGGAGGAAATACGAAGAGGGGCGTTGGGCCTCGCAGGACAAACAGAGCATTAAATCACACTCATTATTGTGGATATCAGGATGGCCAGGATCCTAATGTACCATGCAGAGCATCCACTGCTTTATAGAGATGTTTCTCTGATTGTACAATGATACAGTGTTTTACTTATGGATGCTATGGACCTTCAAAGTGATGACGATTCTCCATTGAAAATGCTTTTTAATCCTGAAGTAGTCTTAATCTGGGTCCAGGAAACCAGCCCTAAGAGTGTGGTGTGTCTATCCCTAGTCTAAACGCTTACTGTTGAGTAGGCCTGTCACTGTCCCTGAGTGGAACGTACCCCAGCCTGACCTCCTGTCATGTTCTACAGTCTGAGTGGAACGTACCCCAGCCTGACCTCCTGTCATGTTCTACAGTCTGAGTGGAACGTACCCCAGCCTGACCTCCTGTCATGTTCTACAGTCTGAGTGGAACGTACCCCAGTCTGGCCTCCTGTCATGTTCTACAGTCTGAGTGGAACGTACCCCAGCCTGGCCTCCTGTCATGTTCTACAGTCTGAGTGGAACGTACCCCAGCCTGGCCTCCTGTCATGTTCTACAGTCTGAGTGGAACGTACCCCAGCCTGGCCTCCTGTCATGTTCTACAGTCTGAGTGGAACGTCACCCCAGCCTGGCCTCCTGTCATGTTCTACAGTCTGAGTGGAACGTACCCCAGCCTGGCCTCCTGTCATGTTCTACAGTCTGAGTGGAACGTACCCCAGCCTGGCCTCCTGTCATGTTCTACAGTCTGAGTGGAACGTACCCCAGCCTGGCCTCCTGTCATGTTCTACAGTCTGAGTGGAACGTACCCCAGCCTGGCCTCCTGTCATGTTCTACAGTCTGAGTGGAACGCTAAATAACCTCCCCCTGTTGTTCACCTGACCAGGAACTCATCTCCACACCACCTCCGTACAGGAAACACAGGCTTGAGGGTGGGGAGTCTTTGTAAACCAACGGCACTCTCGTTATTTCACAATTAATGCCAAGCCCTTGTTATTTGTCATGAAGAAAACACGTCTCTGTCACCCATGTTGTTGTTGTCATATTCTAATTTGTACTCCATTATGGAAAACACTGGTGTCGATTAATTTCCCTTTCATGCTTGGTACACACAACAAGTGAGTGTGGGGTGGCATTGTTTACCCAGCTGCCAGTGTTCTTGTCCAATGTAGACAGGATGGAATAATCATTGTTTAAGCTGTAGCAGGCATGTCTAATCTCCTGTTCTGACTGCTGTTTATTCTTTGTACATATGAGTAGAACCTTGGGTTTGTTGCTGTCTGGTTCATTGTATAATGTAGGGTAAATCAGACGTTTTGTTTGAGAAACATTCCCATTTGACATATTAGTATTAGTATTTGAACTGGTAAGGGGTATTTGAACAACTATGAAACTAGTCAGAGAGAGTGAGAAAAAGTTTGTGTCAAGGCTCTGTGATACTTTGTATGTAAGATTATGCCTGTTCAAACACCATTTTAAAAAGTGTTGATTTATCATTTTCTCACAGTCAAAGTGCAACACTTTCTCTTCTTTCATTTTGTTATTATGTTCGTGTCCTTTTCCTGCGAGGGGACGCGTGGCAGCACATTTTCCATTACACCTAATAAGTGTCATATGATTTAATTCCATGCTTCAGTTGTCATCGAGACCTTCCAATCCCACTCCAATTTACAGTTTTAATAGATATTACTCTTTAACACTCCACTCACAATTAGGCACCCTAGTTCTCCATTTAATGAAAATCAGATTAAGACCTAATCTAATTACTGGTTGGTTTTAATCCACGCTGGCTGTGGCACTGGCTGTCTGCCACTCCCTCTCTGTCACAACCACTTAGCGGGCATCAACCTGCCCTACCGGCATGTCACTCATCACTCTATGTCTGTGTGTGTGTGTGTGTGTGTGTGTGTGTGTGTGTGTGTGTGTGTGTGCGTGCGTGCGTGCACATGCTGTGTGTCTGTTTATTAAAGATGTATACATGACTGTCAAAGGAAATGATTGAGAAATAGTGTACCACTGAGTGGATACTGAACGGTTTATAGCACACTGTTAATATCAACATCCACGGATGGGAAAGTTAGTCAATCTTAACAGGAAATAAAAACATGATTTAAGGAAAATGTCATCTCGTAAATGAATTCTACCTCTGGGTTGAAATGACCCATTTAGACTGGCAATTTGGAAATTAACTTCCGTCTCTATCTTGTTTTTTTGTCCGTTTTATCGTGACTACATGATTTGTATGGAGTCGTGAAGTAGTCTTGTACTGATAAATCCAGTTTCTATCAGAACCACTCTTTTGATGTAATAAATGTCTTTATCAGTCAGTCTTTGAAGTGCTAGAATATCACACCAAGGTTTTATATGGACGTTTTCTTCAAGTCAGTCGAATGGTTCACATTTTCTAGTTGTCCTCTCTATAACTTCAGTAGTTAACCTAATCATCAACATCATTATTGTTATTGCTAGCAGAACTGATATCACATTATCACTCCAACCAATATGAATCTCCATGTTTCTCTCAGTACAGTCAGTGGATAGTGATAACTTGTAAAATGGCTTGTGGTTGGTTTCCTATAACTGTATCCGAGACTAGTGGGTGAAGTCCTGAACCACATTAATTCAATCAGTTTCATCACTTCACAGAGACATGATTAACTTTCCCTAGTAGACCCTTTGGCTTCCTCCTCAGTGATAGAATCCATATCTATGTTTAATATAATTTCTAACTCATCTTATTCCCCTTCACAGTCAATTGCCCTGAGTATCTCCAAATTATCTCCCAAAATAACTCCTCTTTAAAGCATTACTCCCTCTGTCTCCCTCCTCTCTATCTTCTCTCCCTCCACCCCCTCTGTTGCTCCCCTCTTCCATGCCCCTTCCTCTCGATTCAATTCAATTCAAGGGCTTTATTGGCATGAGAAACATTGCCAAACATTGCCAAAGAAAGTGAAGTAGATAATAAACAAAAGTGAAATAAACAATAAAAATTAATAGTAAACATTACACTCACAGAAGTTCCAAAATAATAAAATACATTTCAGATGTTGTAACGATGTGCAAATAAACCTAAATATGGGTTGTATTTACAATTATGTTTGTTCTTCACTGGTTGCCCTTTTCTTGTGGCAACAAGTCATAAATCTTGCTGCTGTGATGGCACACTGTGGTATTTCATCCAATAGATATGGGAGTTTATCAAAATTGGGTTTGTTTTCTAATTCTTTGTGGATCTGTGTAAACATCTCTCTCTCCCTCTCTCCCTACCCCTGTTGCTACCTCCTCTCTGTGTGTAGGTTTTGAGACAGCCAAGTCGTTTGCCCTCCATGGGGCCCATGTGATCCTGGCCTGTAGGAATCTCTCCAAGGCCATCAAGGCTGTCAGCCTCATACAGCAGGAGTGGGTGAGTCACACACTGCTGGAGTTTTATTAACCTACACATACAGTACACACTGCTGGAGGTTTATTAACCTACACATACACACTGCTGGAGGTTTATTAACCTGCACATACAGTACACACTGCTGGAGGTTTATTAACCTACACATACACACTGCTGGAGTTTTATTAACCTACACATACACACTGCTGGAGTTTTATTAACCTACACATACAGTACACACTGCTGGAGGTTTATTAACCTGCACATACAGTACACACTGCTGGAGGTTTATTAACCTACACATACAGTACACACTGCTGGAGGTTTATTAACCTGCACATACAGTACACACTGCTGGAGGTTTATTAACCTGCACATACAGTACACACTGCTGGAGGTTTATTAACCTACACATACAGTACACACTGCTGGAGGTTTATTAACCTGCACATACAGTACACACTGCTGGAGGTTTATTAACCTACACATACAGTACACACTGCTGGAGGTTTATTAACCTACACATACACACTGCTGGAGTTTTATTAACCTACACATACACACTGCTGGAGTTTTATTAACCTACGCATACAGTACACACTGCTGGAGTTTTATTAAAGAGATTCTCTGATACTTTTGTGTAGTTTTGAGCCAGTAGTTCTGAAACTAGCACACACGAGCCAAAAGTGGTCCCCTAAAATTAGTATGTCTCACATGTGCACTTCAGTAGAGGCTGGTTGGAAGAGCTATAGGACAATGGGTTCATTATAATGGCTGCAATGGAATAAATGGAACGGTATCAAACACATCAAACATATGGAAACCAAATGTTTGGCTCCGTTCCACTAATTCCATTCCAGCCATTACAATGAGCCGTCCTATTGCTCCTCCCACCAGCCTCCACTGGTGCAGATATATGCACAACTTCATTTCTCTCTCGCTCTGCTGTTTGTGCATGATATGCCTCTTGCTAGCTGTCACTCGCATGGCGAGGGGCTGAAGCTCATTGGTTGAACTCGAATTGGTAGTGGGTTGGCCCACGGGGGGGAATGTAGGGAAAATGGCACAGCACAACAGTTTCCAGCAAAAAAGTTGCTTTCACACTAGGGATTTTGTAGCTAGTTGAGGTAAAACAATAATTCTGCTCATATGTTATGCATGTATGAACTATGCATTGACACATCCAGCCCAAAGTGGGTGGTTTAAAAATACTTAGTAGTCGCCAAAGTTCCGGAGCTTGTCTTTAACCTACACATACTGTACACACAAACTGAAAACACTTGAATCCCACATCAGTGAGAGTTACAGAGAACTTTGCAATGGGATGGCTGTTTCATATAGAGGTGGGGGTAAGAGAGTGAAGGAGAGATGGAGGAATGGAGAGAGAGGGTGTCTGATAATTACCTGAGATTATAACGGTACAATTTTAGCTCCTCCAGATTTACGAGAGGGGGGGGAAATAAACAAGTGGGATGTGTCTGCTGGAGCAGAAACAATAAGCCATTAGTACTGGGTTGATTACCGGGAGAGAGGAGAGAGGAGAGAGAGAGAACTCATTGCACAAAGTGAGATAGAGTAAGTGAGGGAATGAGTGAGAGGGAGAGAGGGGAGGGACAGAGAGAGAACTCATGGCACAAAGTGAGATAGAGTAAGTGAGGGAATGAGTGAGAGGGAGAGAGGGGAGGGACAGAGAGAGAACTCATGGCACAAAGTGAGAGAGTAAGTGAGGGAATGAGTGAGAGGGAGAGAGGGGAGGGACAGAGAGAGAACTCATGGCACAAAGTGAGATAGAGTAAGTGAGGGAATGAGTGAGAGGGAGAGAGGGGAGGGACAGAGAGAGAACTCATGGCACAAAGTGAGATAGAGTAAGTGAGGGAATGAGTGAGAGGGAGAGAGGGGAGGGACAGAGAGAGAACTCACGGCACAAAGTGAGAGAGTAAGTGAGGGAATGAGTGAGAGGGAGAGAGGGGAGGGACAGAGAGAGAACTCATGGCACAAAGTGAGATAGAGTAAGTGAGGGAATGAGTGAGAGGGAGAGAGGGGAGGGACAGAGAGAGAACTCATTGCACAAAGTGAGATAGAGTAAGTGAGGGAATGAGTGAGAGGGAGAGAGAGCATAGTGGGAGAAACTGAGAAGAGAGGGAACACTGAGTGAAGAGAGATGAAGACTGATAGATAGCAGGATGTGAATGATAACAGACCTACAGTTTTAAACTCAACCCAGATCTCTAATTAAACAAACATATTCCTAAACAGCAATACTTGTTTTTTCTTAAATTAATTTGTTGTAAAAGTTCAGGTAGCAGATAATAGACCATATCAGATATTTATGTAATTGGTGCTGTATATGAACTTTTTCTAACTTGAAAAATGATTGCCGGAAACTACCGAAGGCAAGATTGTAATTTCTATGACTCACACAGTGGAGGAACCATTGCCTGTAGACTAGTGTACATGGTAAGCTGGTGATCAAGTGGTACTTCATCTTTAGTATGGAAATGGCTGTGAGATTTTTCTAAAATATTCACAATGTATTGGCACATTTAAAATCTAATTTCATCAATTACATGTGGACATTTTTTACTTGAGTTAACATTAGCATATCAGCAGCAAATGAAACAGAACGTGAATCCTCTCCTCCCTCTCTCCCCAGTTTTAGCTTGTGGCTATCACTGTCTAGCTGGCTAGGCTTGGGATATTTATTAGCCTATACCAGTGTCAAAATTAGCTGTGTTATCGACATATGGCAGTACACAAACCAAATCTATCTCACTTATTTTGCCAGCTAGAAAGAAATAGCCACAAATTCATTCAGAAACAGAGGAAGAGAACTAGCTATATCAAGCTAAAGCTAGCTGCTGCCTCGTCAACTTTGAAGCAAAGGTGACAACATCGATCCAAAGATAATAAAGAAAAACACTTTCCCATTAAGCAAAATCCACCCATCCAAAGACTGGCTCCGGGGATTCTCAGAAATATCCCCAGATCCGCGATGGGATCCATGGCCGGAGCATCACATTTCAGTGAAGCCTGCACCTAGCAGGCTGCTTAGAAAACTCCCCCGGAGCCACAGATTGAATTACCGCAGTGTGCAGCCCCCACATCGCGCAGGCCCAACATATTACATATTACATTCCTAAAATCTGCCATCAGTCCAGTGTAGGGAATACAGTGCCTTCAGAAAGTATTCATACCACGTGATTTATTCCACATTTTGTTGCCTGAATTCAAAATGGATTAAATTGATTTATTGTCTCACCCATATACAACAATACCCCAATAATGACAAAGTGAAAACATGATTGTAGACATTTTTGCAACATTTTTGAAAATGAAATATTGAAATATCTAATTGACATAAGTAGTCATACCCCTGAATCAATACTTTGTAGAAGCACCTTTGGCAGCGATTACAGCTGTGGGGTTTTCTGGGTAAGTCTCTAAGAGCTTTCCACACCTTGACATTTTTCCCATGTATTCTTTTCTAAATTCTTCAAGCTCTGTCAAATTGGTTGTTGATCATTGCTGAACAACCATTTTCAGGTCTTGCCATAGATGTTCAAGTAGATTTAAATCACAACTGCAACTTGCCCACTCAGGAACATTCACTGTCTTCTTGATAAGCAACTCCAGTATATGTTTGGTCTTGTGTTTTAGGTTATTGTCCTGCTGAAAGATTAATTCATCCTCCAGTGTTTGTTGGAAAGCAAACTGAACCAGGTTTTCATCTAGGATTTTGCTTGTGCTTAGGTCCATTCCGTTTCTTTTTTAACCTGAAAAACTCCCCTGTCCTTAATAATTACAAGCATACCCATAACATGATGCAGCCACCACTTGCTTGGAAATATGAGGATTGGTACTCATTAATGTGTTGTATTGGATTTTCCCCAAACACAACACTTTGTATTCAGGATAAAAAGTTCATTGCTGTGCTACATTTTTTGCAGTGTTACTTTAGTGCCTTGTTGCAAACAGGATGCATGTTTTTGAATATTTGTATTCTCTACAGGCTTCCTTCTTTTCACTCTGTCAATTATGTCAGTATGGTGTAGTAACTGCAACGTTGTTGATCCATCCTCAGTTTTCTCCTATCACAGCATTTAAAATCAACATTGGCCTCATAGTAAAATTCCTGAGCGGTTTCCTTCCTCTCTGACAACTGAGTTAGGAGGGACACATGTATGTTTGTAGTGACTGGGTATATTGATACAAAGTGTAATGAATAATTTCACCATGCTCAAAGGGGTATTCAATGTCTGATTTTTAAAAAACCAATAGGTGCCCTTCTTTGTGAGGCATTGGAAAACCTCCCTGGTCTTTGCGGTTGAATATGTGTTTGAAATTCACTGCCCGACTGCTCGATAGTCATTCAACAATCATGTTAAACACTATTATGCAACTTATTTGACTTGCTAAGCCAATTTGTACTACTGAACTTATTTAGGCTTGCAATAACAACAATAACAAAGGGATTGAAAACTCATTGACTCAAGACATTTCAGCTTTTCATTTTCTATTCACTTTTAAACATTTTTAATTCAGGCTGTAACACAACACAATGTGGAAAAAGTCAAGGGGTGTGAATACTTTATGAAAGCACTGTATCTTCGAGATGCCCTAGCCCATAGCAGATGTCAGAATACAATGTCTTCAACCAGGATCTCAGCGATCACTGCCTCATTGCCTGCGTCCGTAATGGGTCCACGGTCAAATGACCACCCCTCATCACTGTCAAACGCTCCCTAAAACACTTCAGTGAGCAGGCCTTTCTAATCGACCTGGCCCGGGTATCCTAGAAGGATATTGACCTTATTCCGTCAGTAGAGGATGCCTGGTTATTCTTTAAAAGTGCTTTCCTCACCATCTTAAATAAGCATGCCCCATTCAAATAATGTAGAACTAAGAACAGATGTAGCCTTTGGTTCACTCCGGACCTGACTGCCCTTGACCAGCACAAAAACTTCTGTGGCGTACTGCATTAGCATCAAATAGTCCCCGCGATATGCAACTTTTCAGGGAAGTTAGGAACCAATATACACAGGCAGTTAGAAAAGCTAAGTCCATGGAGAATAAGTGCACCTCCTCCCAGCTGCCCACTGCCCACCGATAATCTATGATAATCGATCATTTGAATAAGCATTTCTCAACGGCTGGCCATGCTTTCCACCTGGCTACCCCTACCCCGGTCAACAGCTCTGCACCCCCCACAGCAACTTGCCCAAGCTTCCACCATTCTCCCTCACCCAAATCCAGATAGCTGATGTTCTGAAAGAGCTGCAAAATCTGGACCCTTACAAATCAGCTGGGCTAGTCAATCTGGACTCTCTTTCTAAAATTATCCGCCACAATTGTTGCAACCCCTATTACTAGCCTGTTCAACCTCTCTTTCGTATCATCTGAGATCCCTAAAGGTTGGAAAGCTGCCGCGGTCATCTCCCTCTTCAAAGGGGGTGACACTCTAGACCCAAACTGCTACAGACCTATATCCATCCTACCCTGCCTTTCTAAAGTCTTTGAAAGCCAAGTTAATAAACAGATCACCGACTATTTCGAATCCCACCGTTCCTTCTCCGCTATGCAATCTGGTTTCCGAGCTGGTCATGGGTGCACCTCAGCCATGCTCAAGGTCCTAAACGACATCATAACCGCCAACGATAAAAGACAGTACTGTGCAGCCATCTTCATCGACCTGGCTAAGGCTTTTGACTCTGTCAATCACCATATTCTTATTGGCAGACTCAACAGCCTTGTTTTCTCTAATGTCTGCCTCGCCTGGTTCACCAACTACTTCTCAGATAGAGTTCATTGTGTCAAATCGGAGGGCCTGTTGTCCGGACGTCTGGCAGTCTCTATGGGGGTGCCACAAGGGTTCAATTCTCGGGCTGACTATTTTCTCTGTATACATCAATGATGTTGATCTGCTGCTGGTGATTCTCTGATCCACCTCTACGCAGACTGGTCCTTCTTTGGACACTGTGTTAACAAACCTCCAGACGAGCTTCAGTGCCATACAACACTCCTTCCGTGGCCTCCAACTTCTCTTAAATGCAAGCAAAACTAAATGCATGCTATTCAACCGATCACTGCCCGCGCCCGCCTGCCCATCTAGCATCACTACTATGGACGGGTCTGACTTAGAATATGTGGACAACTACAAATACCTAGGTGTCTGGTTAGACTGTAAACTCTCCTTCCAGACTCACATTAAGCATCTCCAATCCAAAATTAAATCTAGAATCGGCTTCCTATTTCTAAACAAAGCATCCTACACTCATGCTGCCAAACATTACCTTGTAAAACTGTGCTATCTAACCTCCAAACGAGCTTCAATGCCATACAACACTCCTTCCGTGGCCTCCAACTGCTCTTAAACGCTAGTAAAACCAAATGCATGCTTTTCAACCGTTCGCTGCCTTCACCCGCACGCCCGACTAGCATCACCACCCTGGATGGTTTCGACCTAGAATATGTGGACATCTATAAGTACCTAGGTATCTGGCTAGACTGTAAACTCTCCTTCCAGACTCATATCAAACATCTCCAATCTAAAATAAAATCTAGAGTCGGCTTTCTATTCCGCAACAAAGCCTCCTTCACTCACGCCGCCAAACTTACCCTTGTAAAACTGACTATCCTACCGATCCTTGACTTTGGCGATGTCATTTACAAAATAGCCTCCAACACTCTACTCAGAAAATTGGATGTAGTCTATCACAGTGCCATCCGTTTTGTCACCAAAGCCCCATATACTACCCACCACTGAGGCCTGTATGCACTTGTTGGCTGGCTCTCGCTTCATATTCGTCGCCAAACCCACTGGCTCCAGGTCATCTATAAGTCTTTGCTAGGTAAAGCCCCGCCTTATCTCATCTCACTGGTTACCATAGCAGCACCCACCCGTAGCACGAGCTCCAGCAGATATTTTTCACTGGTCAACTCCAAAGCCAACTCTTCCTTTGGCCACCTTTCCTTACAGTTCTCTGCTGCCACTGACTGGAACGAATTGCAAAAATCACTGAAGCTGGAGATGTATATCTCCCTCACTAACTTTAAGCATTAGCCATCAGAGAGCAGCTTCCGATCTGTGCACCTGTACATAGCCCATCTGTAAATAGCCCACCCAACTACGTCATCCCCATATTCTTTTGTTGTTGTTGCTCCTTTGCACCCCAGTATCTATACTTGCACATTCATCTTTTGCACATCTATCACTCCAGTGTTTAATTGCTAAATCGTAATTATTTCGCCATTATGGTCTATTTATTGTCTTACCTCCCTAATCTTACTACATTTGCACACACTGTATGTAGATTTTTCTATTGTGTTATTGACTGTACGTTTGTTTATCCCATGTGTAACTCTGTGTTGTTTTTGTCGCACTGCTTTGCTCTATCTTGGCCAGGTCGCAGTTGTAAATGAGAACTTGTTCTCAACTGGCCTACCTGGTTAAACAAAAATAAACAATTCTGCTGTAATTCCGAGGAGTCATCCACACACACAGTTTTTGCCCCAGTCGTAGAAACAACTCTTTCCCAAAGGCTTATACTATCTATAGTATGACAGCACCAGTAGTTAGCTACCAACAGCTGGCAGACATGTTTACATTTGGTTAGTTTGATTAGTTTGATCAGTGTTATTTAGATGGAAGACATGAGCTAAATGTGGTAGCTGTATTGCTAGGTAACGTTAGCATAGAGGTAGCAAGTTGTCTCTTTCACTTACCCGGTTCACTTCCATGCTCACTGAAGCCCTTGATAATGCTGTCTCTACTGGTGCTGCGGTCTGTTTGAGATGCTTTAAAAGCCACGTTGATGGTAGGGAAAGTAACTTCTTGCTGAATATTGACGAGTAGACATCCAATCCACCCGCCTTATTCTCACAAATGTATCCCACAAAGTTTTACATGAGGTTTTATTTATTCGCATCAAAGATAACAAGTGAAACAAAACGGTACACATAAAAAAACCTGTTAAAAACGGTGTGCAGGTGTGGTTGGAAACCCAAAAGGGCTTATATGAAAACAATACAAATATAAGTTCAAAACAAGTTTGTGTGATGCTGACCGCGGGGTGTTGTGGGATTGTTTCTGAAGTTTGTGTGATGCTGACCGCGGGGTGTTGTGGGATTGTTTCTGAAGTTTGTGTGATGCTGACCGCGGGGTGTTGTGGGATTGTTTCTGAAGTTTGTGTGATGCTGACCGCGGGGTGTTGTGGGATTGTTTCTGAAGTTTGTGCTGATTTGGAGAAACCTTCAAATCCAACTTTTAGAACAACATTACAATATTATAAAAATGGATTTAAGAGTGTGTATTTTGGGAATGTTTTCTTTGGGTGCTCTAAGTTACTATTATAGCATTTCTGGCATTGAGAAAAAGGTTCTACATTTCTTTAAAGGGATAATCCACCCTAGAGATGGAATGTGATGTGCTATGCCATTGTCACTGGAGATAGGGGATAACAAACATGTATCACATTTCATAATGGTTTTTAAAAGATTACCTGCACTACAGATCACAAATAAGCCAATAGATGGTATACATGTCTACAACACATCCAGCCGTCTATATCACCATGACAAAGTATATCTTTCCTTTAAATGTCCTCAAAGTACACAGTGCACATCAGATTAATATCCTTTCTTCTTTGAAGTACCAAGATGGAAAGCGGTTTTCTCTTCTCGTTTCCCTGCTGGCAGGCTCGCAGGGCCCTCGCAACCTGACTCACACAGCTTTGAGCCAGAAACGCGATCTCTACCAGGTTGAATGTGATTGAGATTGTAACTCCTAAATTGATATTACAGTTTGTTTCTTCCATTTTACAGCTAGCTAGCTATTTTACATGCTGATATTGACTTTGTTATTATTGTGTGTAGCTATGTTTGTTAGCTGGCTAGCCAGCTTTACCAGAGAGAGAGAGCACTGGGATTGTGAGTTTTGTAGTCGACTTAACTGCAACAGATTTCCACAACCCTTTTTACACGTTGCTCCCAATCTTATTATAGCGACAGAATGAAGCAGTTGTTCACAATTTCTTTTTAAATCTCACATATTGGAGTTATTTAACACTGTAAATCATAGGAATTTGTGTTTTTTATGCCTTTAAATGTTTTTTTTGTAATCATTGTCATTAGATCGTAAGTGTAAATAGACCGTAATTTATTAATGGTTAACCATTGCCAGCGTGCTACAGTGTTGACTAATTCCAAGCATTCCATCCTCTCCTGGCTTCCACACATAGCCTACAAGTCACTGATGCAGACCTTTGGAACATCTACATTTTAAAAAGTCTAATAATACATGTAATATAGTCTACACCTTCACAATAAATCCATTAATTATTTTAGACGGGTCTAAAGAAACATGATATGAAGAAAACGTCGTCTATTTCAGAAGAACAGAATAGGTCCTGATCTGGCTGTGCCATCTGGCTGTGGACTACAGTAGTTCATTTAGCAGACAAGATTTGCTTAGAATTCTGCTGCATTATTTTATATTATTTCATAGTATAAAGAATATAGTTGAACAAATCTGAATAAAATGGAAAGGATGACTCCAAACAATTTGAGGGAGTGCGTTCAAGTGGCTATTCTGTGTTGAGAGGTTAACAAAGAAATAGGTACTCCTATATGCTTAATTTATAGTTATTCATGTCATTTTAGTTGTTCTACAAACGTTGGGCTATATGTTTTGATTTATAATACATTGTAAGGATGTACAGTGGGGCAAAAACGTATTTAGTCAGCCACCAATTGTGCAAGTTCTCCCACTTAAAAAGATGAGAGAGGCCTGTAATTGTCATAATAGGTACACTGCAAAATGAGAAAAACAAATCCAGAAAATCACATTGTAGGATTTTTTATGAATTTGCAAATTATGGTGGAAAATAAGTATTTGGTCAATAACAAAAGTTTATCTCAATACTTTGTTATATACCCTTTGTTGGCAATGACAGAGGTCAAACGTTTTCTGTAAGTCTTCACAAGGTTTTCACACACTGTTGCTGGTATTTTGTCCCATTCCTCCATGCAGATCTCCTCTAGAGCAGTGATGTTTTGGGGCTGTTGCTGGGCAACACGGACTTTCAACTCCCTCCAAAGATTTTCTATGGGGTTGAGATCTGGAGACTGGCTAGGCCACTCCAGGACCTTGAAATGCTTCTTACGAAGCCACTCCTTCGTTGCCCGGGCAGTGTGTTTGGGATCATTGTCATGCTGAAAGACCCAGCCACGTTTCATCTTCAATGCCCTTGCTGATGGAAGGAGGTTTTCACTCAAAATCTCACGATACATGGCCCCATTCATTCTTTCCTTTACACGGATCAGTCGTCCTGGTCCCTTTGCAGAAAAACAGCCCCAAAGCATGTTTCCACCCCCATGCTTCACAGTAGGTATGGTGTTTTTTGGATGCAACTCAGCGCTCTTTGTCCTCCAAACACGACGAGATGAGTTTTTACCAAAGTGTTCTATTTTGGTTTCATCTGACCATATGACATTCTCCTAATCTTCTTCTGGATCATCCAAATGGACACGTCTGGCACTGCAGGATTTGAGTCCCTGGTGGCGTAGTGTGTTAGTGATGGTAGGCTTTGTTACTTTGGTCCCAGCTCTCTGCAGGTCATTCACTAGGTCCCCCCGTGTGGTTCTGGGATATTTGCTCTCCGTTCTTGTGATCATTTTGACCCCACGGGGTGAGATCTTGCGTGGAGCCCCAGATCGAGGGAGATTATCAGTGGTCTTGTATGTCTTCCATTTCCTAATAATTGCTCCCACAGTTGATTTCTTCAAACCAAGCTGCTTACCTATTGCAGATTCAGTCTTCCCAGCCTGGTGCAGGTCTACAATTTTGTTTCTGGTGTCCTTTGACAGCTCTTTAGTCTTGACCATAGTGGAGCTGGGAGTGTGAATGTTTGAGGTTGTGGACAGGTGTCTTTTATACTGGTAACAAGTTCAAACAGGTGCCATTAATACAGGTAACAAGTGGAGCACTGAGGAGCCTCTTAAACAAGTTGTTACAGGTCTGTGAGAGCCAGAAATCTTGCTTGTTTGTAGGTGACCAAATACTTAGTTTCCAGCATAATTTGCAAATAAATTAATTAAAAATCCTACAATGTGATTTTCTAAAAAAAAAATCTGTGATTTTCTGGATTTTTTTTCTCATTTTGTCTGTTATAGTTGAAGTGTACCTATGATGAAAATGACAGGCCTCTCTCATCTTTTTAAGTGGGAGATCTTGCACAATTGGTGGCTGACTAAATACTTTTTTGCTCCACTGTATGATGCGAAGTACGGTAGGCCTTAACGAACAGCAAAAGCACTAACCTATGTCAATCTACTATCCACCATAGTACAAAGTTGACCTATTATATTCTGTGTGAGAAATAAATATTCCAATCATAGTCTGGGACAGTTGTGGGATGCGATAGATCCCAAATGAATACAACCACTAGTAGGCTATAATCTCAAATGTTCCATTAGCAGGAAAACACCATTATCATAAGTGGCCACAAATGAGATTATGCCATGTCATTATTTTAATACAAAGGGGCATTTTTATGTTGAAAATGTTCTTCCCCAAACTTGAAACTCACGTGCTGCTAATGTATTCCAGTTAGGCTCTACACCCTTTGTAAAGCAGATTCATGTGCTTCATTTTAAGAAGTTATCTGGCCACTTTAGTTGTGATACAAACCTTATGAAAACATAATGGGCTAGGCTACATGAGGTGTGCGACTATGATATAAAAACATTGTTTCTTGCCTTAAACTGGGCATCATTCACAAGTGATCAGCTAATATTGTCAACCATCAGACTATTCTTGATTTAATGTTGTCTTTACATTTACTAAATCATATATGTGTGAAATGAGTTTTGATTGAGAATGGACCGTTATCATGCACCTGTCTCAAAACAGGGGCAGGGGAAAAAATACATGTTATCTCTGCACTTAAATAGCGAATGGAGGACGCTTTTCCTGTGGTTCATTTTCATGCCAGCCAGGTAGGCTATACTCCTGTTGTAAAGAGAAGCAATGTGCTTCATATTTGTTTAATATTAGGACATTTGAGAAATAAATATAGTAGGCTAAGTAATGACCATCAGTAGCTTCAGAGCTGGAGAAGCCTAATTACCATGACTAAATAGTCACATGGAATTTGACTGCCTTTACGACTCGTGACCACCGGTGTGGTGCTAATACGGTCACATCAACAGCCCTATTCACAATGTCTTTTTAGAATAGGTCAATGAGTACTTGATTTTGCAGTCTAAATGAGCTGTCAATGAGCTGAGATTTTGCATTCTAAAAAAAAGCAGAGTCGTCCATATTCCTCTCTAAAAGGAAGGCCCCTATTGCAGGTTAATTAATAGAAATCACAATATCAGAATAAATCTTGGGAGCAAATTCACCCCTCTGGCATCATTATTAATAGATGGAGCAGAAGAATGGCGAGGAGGATTAATCTGTCCTATGATTGATGTTTCTCTTCCTTTTCCCATGCTCCCACGTTAAGGTCGTTGTGATTTAGAGCATATTTTGGGGTCTTCTACACAAAAGGTCATGGTATCTACTTCCTGGTGGCAGGCAGGCAGAGTTCCGTCAGAGCTGCCAGGCACTGAGCTGCTTTCCCGATAGCATCTGACCCCTGACCCCTCACAACCTGCCTACCTGGCCTGTCAAGCAGATTACAAAAGGAGTCTCTCTCTCTTTCTCCCCAAACTCTTTCTCTCCTCTCCCTCTCTGTCTACTCAGAGTGGGCTACTTTATCATAAGCCCCCCCCAGTGTAGTGGTAGCTGTGTGATGATTGCTGGGTTATGGGGTTATCTCCTGACAGTGGTATAATTCTCAGGTGACGGCCGGATAATACCAGGGGTCAGGACAGACAGTCTGTTTGGAAGAACAAGGTCAGAGGTCAGGGGTCATAACCTACTCACGGAATCACTCCTTTCTGCTATGCCTACAAACACACACATACACACCACTGATTCCTGGAAGTCAGTATTTGTGGAATTTTCGTTCTCTTTGTGATGTTTTGGACGTACAGTATTCTGATGAGGGCCAGCTGTGATTTCTGTCTGCACCCTGCACCTTGACTTGTTGAAGCACTGTCCACCCATCTCCTGTCTGTCTGCACCCTGCACCTTGTTGATGCACTGTCCACCCATCTCCTGTCTGTCTGCACCCTGCACCTTGTTGAAGCACTGTCCACCCATCTCCTGTCTGTCTGCACCCTGCACCTTGTTGAAGCACTGTCCACCCATCTCCTGTCTGTCTGCACCCTGCACCTTGTTGAATCACTGTCCACCCATCTCCTGTCTGTCTGCACCCTGCACCTTGTTGAAGCACTGTCCACCCATCTCCTGTCTGTCTGCACCCTGCACCTTGTTGAAGCACTGTCCACCCATCTCCTGTCTGTCTGCACCCTGCACCTTGTTGAATCACTGTCCACCCATCTCCTGTCTGTCTGCACCCTGCACCTTGTTGAAGCACTGTCCACCCATCTCCTGTCTGTCTGCACCCTGCACCTGGTTGAAGCACTGTCCACCCATCTCCTGTCTATCTGCACCCTGCACCTTGTTGAATCACTGTCCACCCATCTCCTGTCTGTCTGCACCCTGCACCTTGTTGAATCACTGTCCACCCATCTCCTGTCTGTCTGCACCCTGCACCTTGTTGAATCACTGTCCACCCATCTCCTGTCTGTCTGCACCCTGCACCTTGTTGAATCACTGTCCACCCATCTCCTGTCTGTCTGCACCCTGCACCTTGACTGTGTCTGTGAATCACTGTCCACCCATCTCCTGTCTGTCTGCACCCTGCACCTTGTTGAATCACTGTCCACCCATCTCCTGTCTGTCTGCACCCTGCACCTTGTTGAATCACTGTCCACCCATCTCCTGTCTGTCTGCACCCTGCACCTTGTTGAATCACTGTCCACCCATCTCCTGTCTGTCTGCACCCTGCACCTTGACTTGTTGAATCACTGTCCACCCATCTCCTGTCTGTCTGCACCCTGCACCTTGTTGAATCACTGTCCACCCATCTCCTGTCTGTCTGCACCCTGCACCTTGTTGAATCACTGTCCACCCATCTCCTGTCTGTCTGCACCCTGCACCTTGTTGAAGCACTGTCCACCCATCTCCTGTCTGTCTGCACCCTGCACCTTGTTGAAGCACTGTCCACCCATCTCCTGTCTGTCTGCACCCTGCACCTTGTTGATTCACTGTCCGCCCATCTCCTGTCTGTCTGCACCCTGCACCTTGTTGAATCACTGTCCACCCATCTCCTGTCTGTCTGCACCTTGTTGAATCACTGTCCACCCATCTCCTGTCTGTCTGCACCCTGCACCTTGTTGAATCACTGTCCACCCATCTCCTGTCTGTATGCACCCTGCACCTTGTTGAATCACTGTCCACCCATCTCCTGTCTGTCTGCACCTTGTTGAATCACTGTCCACCCATCTCCTGTCTGTCTGCACCCTGCACCTTGTTGAATCACTGTCCACCCATCTCCTGTCTGTCTGCACCTTGTTGAATCACTGTCCACCCATCTCCTGTCTGTCTGCACCCTGCACCTTGTTGAATCACTGTCCACCCATCTCCTGTCTGTCTGCACCTTGTTGAATCACTGTCCACCCATCTCCTGTGGACTACACCGCTCCATACCACTGTGCCCCTGAAACAGACATATGTTATTGCACTCACATTAAAGCAGGTTAAGCTGCTGGTTAACAACCAAAGCGTTGTTACTCTGGCCAGTGATTCATTTTTCCTTATTGCTTCTAAAATTCTGCTTATATTTGCCCCCCCCGATACCAAAGGCCGCTGTACAGAATATCACTTACACTTTATCTCTCCCCTCTGTGGGAAATGTTAATGAGATGTTTTGTGAGGATGTTAATTAGTGAGCCAGCCACTGATTATCCTGTTCTTCTTGTTTACAGTGTGGGTTTTTTTCAGGCTTGTGCATGTGTTGTGTCGGGGCATTAACATGGCTGTTGGCTGTTGTGCTCAGGGACCAATTAGGATATATCCTACTGTCCAGCGGGGCTGGTGGGAGAAGAAACCCCTCTGCCTGCAATGTCAAACAACAGGATTAACACCGGCCAGGGCCGAAGAGACAGGCAACACAATAAGCAGTGAGACAGAGTAGTTAGTCACTGATGCTGCTAGAGTCCAAGCAAAAGTAGTCAGTTTTACAGAGCTGGTGTAGGGAGAGGCTTCCCTTCAGGCAGGCAGGCAAACAGAAGTCAGTCATCCACAGACGGCGGCAGATTGAGCGGTGCCACAGACACAGAAATGAGACAGTGAGGTAGCAGAGTTCTCCATTCCTCACATACAGCTTCATAAACTACATTAATATGGCAAAGTTCTAGTGGAAAGTGTGTGTTTGTTTCTGCCTGTGAGAGCGCTTATATGTGGTCATGTGAGTGTATACCTGTGTGTCTGTTCATTAGTTCTTATGTACAGTACGCATATGCTGAGGCCTGTGTATGCCACATATACTGTACTGTACCCTCACCCAGATCCAAACTAGTTTGGAGACAGATGAGGTGTGTGTGTGTGTGTGTGTGTGCGTGTGTGTGTGTGTGTGTGTGTCTCTCCCAGTGTGGTAATCTCCTGTGCCAGTCTTCTCTGCCCGCAGCCATAGTGCCAAGCTGCGATCCTGCCGCACTGGACAACAGGAAGTGACACATATGAAATGCTGACCTCGACACACACACACACACACACACACACACACACACACACACACACACACACACACACACACACACACACACCCCCGCAGGGCCTCAGGATGCTCCTATTTTAGTTAGCACTCAGAAGACTGTCACTGTCTCTCCCCTCTGTTCTCCTTCCTCTGTTCTCCTTGTCCCCCCCACCCCATTTCCCAGGTCAGTGAGCAGGGCCCTGTGTTTGCTTGTCCTCTCTCTCTCTCTCTGAGTACAGTTACATGCACACAATTATGTGAATATTGTGGATAGTCAGGTTAATATAATCGTTTGATTAAAATGTTTACATGCTTTGCAAGAAGAACGATTTCCCTAATAATCTAGTTTACTGAAATCATGCTACCTGATGGCACTCTGACAAATGATGAAAATCCCCAATCAAAATAACCACAGAGAACTTATTATATTTTTGGGAGTTCGAACATATAAAATTGTTATGTAGAAACTGTTTTAAGATGCATATACAGTTGAAGTTAGAAGTTTACATACACTTAGGTTGGAGTCATTAAAACTTGTTTTTAACCACCATAAATTTCTTGTTAACAAACTATAGTTTTGGCAGGTCGGTTAGGACATCTACTTTGTGCATGACACAAGTTATTTTTCCAACAATTGTTTACAGACAGATTATTTCACTTATAATTCACAGTATCACAATTACAGTGGGTCAGAGGTTTACATACACTAAGTTGACTGTGCCTTTAAACAGCTTAGATTATGTCATGGCTTGGCAGGTGTACCTGTGGATGTATTTCAAGGCCTACCTTCAAATTCATTGCCTCTTTGCTTGACATCAAATCAAAATAAATCAGCCAAGACCTCAGAATTTTTTTTGTAGACCTCCACAAGTCTGGATCATCATTGGGAGCAATTTCCAAATGCCTGAATGTACCACGTTCATCTGTACAAACAATAGTACGCAAGTATAATGTCACGAACGTTGTTGTAAGAATCGGACTAAAATGCAGCGTGGTTTGGGTTCATCAAAAACAATAAAGAGCCAAGAAATGAACGTGCAGCTTTGTCGTGCTCAAAGGCAACAATACGAAAACAAGATCCCACAACCAACAGGTGGGAAAGGCTGCCTAAGTATGATCCCCAATCAGAGACAACGATAGACAGCTGTCTCTGATTGGGAACCATACCAGGCCAACATAGAAATAACAAAACTAGAGTACCCACCCTAGTCACAGCCCGTCCTAACCCAATTTGAGAATAAAAGGCTCTCTAAGGTCTGGGCGTGACATATGAACACCATGGGACCAGCCGTCATACCGCTCAGGAAGGAGACGCGTTCTGTCTCCTAGAGATGAATGTACTTTGTTGCGAAAAGTACAAATCAATCCCAGAACAACAGCAAAGGACCTTGTGAAGATGCTGGAGGAAACAGGTACAAAAGTATCTATATCCACAGTTAATCGAGTCCTATATCGACATAACCTGAAAGGCTGCTCAGCAAGTAAGAAGCCACTGCTCCAAGACCGCCATAAAAAGGCCAGACTACAGTTTGCAACTGCACATGGGGACAAAGATCGTACTTTTTGGAGAAATGTCCTCTGGTCTGATGAAACAAAAAAATACATGATTGACCATAATGACCGTCGTTATGTTTGGAGGAAAAAGGGGGAGGCTTGCAAGCTGAAGAACACCATCCCAACCATGAAGCATGGGGGTGGCAGCATCATGTTGTGGGGGTGCTTTGCTGCAGGAGGGACTGGTGCACTTCACAAAATAGATAGCATCATGAGGTGGGAAATTATGTGGATATATTGAAGCAACGTCTCAAGACATCAGTCAGGAAGTTAAAGCTTGATCGCAATTGGATCTTCCAAATAGACAATGACCCCAAGCATACTTCCAAAGTTGTGTTAAAATGGCTTAAGGACAACAAAGTCATGCTATTGGAGTGGCAACAAAGCCCCGACCGCAATCCTATAGAAACTGAACTGAAAAAGCATGCGTGAGCGAGGAGGCCTACAAATGACTCAGTTACACAAGCTTTGTCAGGTGGAATGGGCCAAAATTCACCCAACTCATTGTGGGAACCTTGTGGAAGGCTACCCGAAACTTTTGACCCAAGTTAAACAATTTAAAGGCAATGCTACCAAATACTAATTGAGTGTATGTAAACTTCTGACCCACTGGGAATGTGATGAAAGAAATAAAAGCTGAAATAAATAATTCTCTCTACTATTATTCTGATATTTCACATTCTTAAAATAAAGTGGTGGTCCTAACTGACCTAAGACAGGGAATTTTTACTAGGATTAAATGTCAGGAATTGTGTATAAATGTATTTGACTAAGCTGTATGTAAACTTCCGACTTCAACTGTACATTCAGTTCCTAACTTACTTCCCTTGCGCTGAAGAGGGAGTCTTGCTCGAGTGGTGCTAGAATATGTGCAGATCAAATACACCGCCTGAACGCCGATTTAAGGTGCTGACATGTCCTAATAATTTGAAAGATTGCTCAGTAAACCAGGTGTTTTAATCGCCGTGTGCTTACTTCAATTTTGACCGTACGCCGATTCAGATAAGCAGAGTAAGGTGTTGACATGACATTTACATAATATCACTACTGCCATAATCAGTTAAATATAGAATTATTAGTGTGCATGTAAACATACTCTCTCTCTCTTTTATTTTAATCTTTCTCTCTCTGTCTTTCTCTCAATACAAATTCAAAGGGGCTTTATTGGCATGGGAAACATGTGTTTAGCTTGCCGAAGCAAGTGAAATAAACAATAAACAAAAGTGAGAAGAAACAAATTTAACATCTCTTTCTCTCTCCCCTCCCTTTCTCTTTCTCTCGTTCACTCTCTTTCTGTCTCTCTTCTCCCTCTCTCTCTCTTTCCCCCTCTCTCTCTTTCTCTTGCTTTCTCTCTCTTTGTTCCGTAACAAAGTCGGATAGAGTAAATGAGAGTTCATCCTATTTAACAAACTGGAAGTTCTGCTTTTGCAGGTGGTACTTTCTTTGCACTTTGAAAAATCTCTTTGTTGTCCATATTCATAATTCCTACTGAGGGAGAACACTATGTACTGCAGTGGTTGATACATAAATACAGCCAAGATTGCTGCTAGACGTTTAGGCTTGTACAAAAGCGGTCCCAGAGCCCCCTTTCAGATCCTCCCACAAACACATCTCACGTTAAAGAACACTATCCTCCCTTGCCTCCCTCCTCTCCCCTCTCCTCTCATCAGCTACATGAGCAGAATCATTCACAGGCCTCTGTCCTATTCCCAGGACGACATGCGCTGCAAATTGGTCTGTTTCCTCACATATTAGTAGCATGTCTCCTATTCTCCTGGGACACTTTCACGTCTCTCACCTTATTTATTTTTTAAAACTTCCTGTTTACCCTTCCTGCTCAGCCATAAACACCCCCCGTCCCGGCATTAGTTTAGTGGAGAGAGGGAGGAGAGAAGAGGCTTGGAATGGCATGATGTAAATGAGATGGGAAGACTCTTCTCATCCCCTCACTCTCTCCTTGATTCCTTCTCAGAGCAGACCCACACAGAGCCACTCACTCTCTCCTTGATTCCTTCTCAGAGCAGACCCACACCGAGCCACTCACTCTCTCCTTGATTCCTTCTCAGAGCAGACCCACACAGAGCCACTCACTCTCTCCTTGATTCCTTCTCAGAGCAGACCCACACAGAGCCACTCACTCTCTCCTTGATTCCTTCTCAGAGCGGACCCACACAGAGCCACTCACTCTCTCCTTGATTCCTTCTCAGAGCAGACCCACACAGAGCCACTCACTCTCTCCTTGATTCCTTCTCAGAGCAGACCCACACAGAGCCACTCACTCTCTCCTTGATTCCTTCTCAGAGCAGACCCACACAGAGCCACTCACTCTCTCCTTGATTCCTTCTCAGAGCAGACCCACACAGAGCCACTCAACTACACCAGATTTACCATCTTATTCCATAGGGGATTTCAGCAGGATATAACACAGGTGCATAACATGGAGGGATAGTGTGTAATATATCCAGGTTGGATAGTATAGAAAGGTTTTATAGAAAGAATTGTGATGATTGTGTGTGTGTGTGGACAAACGTCATTGTATGTGTGGCTGATGTGCATGTAGGTGTGTGTGTGTGTGTGTGTGTGTGTGTGTGTCTGTCTCTACGTGTGTGTGTGTGTGTGTGTCTGTCTCTACGTGTGTGTGTGTGTGTGTGTGTGTCTGTCTCTACGTGTGTGTGTGTGTGTGTATGTCTGTGTGTGATAGAGAGAGTGTGTTTTAAATGCTTGATTATGCATTTCTCCTGTCTTGGGACATACATCACTCTCTCCAGACTGCTAATAGCGTATCCGGGGAGAAGAGGAGAGCCTAAATGAAGCCTAAAGTGCCTTGCTAGCATTCTTCATTCACCCTCCCCACGTAGGAGTAGACTGGACTGTGTAGTTATTACACACAAACAAAGAACAAACAAACACACTCCCACACAGTTAGCTGCCTTCTTTCTTCTGAAGACGAGAGGGTGTTAATGGTACTGACCACAGTGAGCTATAGGCAAGTGTTGTATGGAAAGAGCCAAATAGGAATCATTTGGAATAAATCAAATAATAACCTGGCCTTATTTTGCTAGATATGCAGTATTTTCAAGGCCTGTCGTGAAGGTATGTGTGTTAGAGTGATGAGTCACTATCCAGGGGTCATATGGGGAGAGTCTAGCTGACTGATGCTGTCACTGTAGAGGATGGCTCAGACTTTATGGATATTACACTTCCTGGCTTTGTTGTCTGAACCCTGTTAGGACTTCAAACTCCCTCTCCATCATTACTCTGTCTCTTCTTTCACTCTTTTTCTCGTCATCCTTTTGTCTGCTGAAAGGGTGTGAACGTGCAACGGAAAACTATGTTGTTTTTCCTCCACAAAATTAAAGTCACTGTGCCGTTAACACAAAACTACCACGAACAGGTCCTGATCATCATCATGAAGGGAAAATAAAAATGAAACAAATACCTAATGATACAATGCTGTAACGTTAATAGGAGATATGCATCTTTCAAATGATTTGCCACGGATATACATTGAGTGTACAAAACGTTAGGAACAGGCTCTTTCCATGACAGACTTACGAGGTGAATCCAGGTGAAAGCCATGATCCCTTCTTGAGGTCACCTGTTAAATCCACTACGAATTGAGGCTGTTCTGAGGGCAAAAGGGGGTGCAACTCAATATTAGGGGGTGCAACTCAATATTAGGGGGTGCAACTCAATATTAGGGGGTGCAACTCAATATTAGGAAGTTGTTCCTAATGTCTTGTACACTCAGTGTAGATGGGTTGGCTGACAACGTCACGAAAACGATACGCACGCTTCATGGGGAAGACGTCTGTGAGTTGTTGTGATTCTGGATGGCCAGATAAATATCAACAATGACCAGAAACTGCCATGTGGTGAATCTTAAGTGACTCGTTTCAGCTAGTTTCATCTTGTTCTTCATACTACTTGTTGTTTTGAGGTGTTTTGACTGATTTCATGTCAGTGCTGATATGGCTCAAATTCGCTAGCTAGCTAACCAACAACTGTGGTAGATAGAACTTCATTGCCTCCTAGCAGTCATACGCAATAGACCCACCATACACAATAGCACAATATTCTGCATTGTGAATTCACGTGGTCTTTTATGATTTTTTCTCATCGTTTTAACCCCCCAAAACAGCCTGTTTAAATGTTTAAAAATCTATTTGTCACATCCCTCTGGTCCCTGTTTCTCTCTCTTTTTGAAGAAATAGTTCTCACCCTGCAGGAGGAATGCTCTTAATGGCAGGATAGGTGCAAGGTAACAAACATCTGCAGTAGACTTTTTACTGGGGTTCAGCTTCCCCTCTCTCACTCTCTCTCACTCACTCGCTCTCTCACTCACTCTCACTCACTCTCTCACTCTCACTCACTCACTCTCTCTCTCACACTCTCACTCACTCACTCTCACTCACTCTCACTCTCTCTCCCTCCATTTGTCCATCTCTCCTCTGCCAAGCAGGGCCAGTCTTTATTAGTGAAGAAGAGAGAGAAGTGCTGACCAGAGCAGAGCGGTAGTCTTCAGAACACTACAGAAGAGTAGTAATAGTCTGCTTTATTCCGGGGGGGGGGGTATTTTAGTCTGGCTATGGCTGCCAGTCTGTCTGCCGTTGTTGCAGTCAATTTATGGACCAAGGTAACAATGTAGTGTCATTGAATTTAGAGACATTCACACACTTCCGCCATGTTTATCTTTTTGTCTTCAGTCATCATATCTACCAGCACCACAAGGATATTATTTACATAGCAAGGTCTCCAAATGAAATGGCAAGGCCCAGAATCTTTATCTAAGGACCTAAGACCGACTATTGAATGTCTACCAAGGACTAACATGATGATGTTTCTACATATGGTCCCAGCATTAATTAGACCTAATGAGATGTTTGATGTTAGGATAGTGACTGACTGTCTCCGTGAGCTCCTTCCAGTCTGATGTTGTCTCTCCTCATCAGCACTGAGTCCCTCCAGACACCACCCTCTTCACTGTCCTCTACCCTGGGTTTGATGTAGAGGACAAGAGGCTGTGTGTGTATTTAAACCTCCAGGCTCACAGAATCAGTCAAACCTCGATGCATCACACACACACACACACACACACACACACACACACACACACACACACACACACACACACACACCATGCGTACACAGCCATAGGGTGGGGGGGGGTTGAGACGTACTTGGTCACACGTGTATTGTGTTACTGTGATACTATGCACTATATTTTCAATGTATTAAACCTTTATTTAACTAGGCAAGTCAGTTAAGAAGTAATTCTTATTTGTAATGACGGCCAACCATGAAGCAAATGTCTTCCTGTGGCGATGTCTGGGATTAAACACACATCATGACAAGAGAGACACCACAACACTACACAAAGAGAGACCTAAGACAACAACACGGTAGCAACACAACATGGCAGCAACACAACATGGTAGCAGCACAAACATGGTACAAACATTGTTGGGCACAGACAACAGCACAAAGGTAGAGACGACTATACATCACGCGAAGCAGCCACAAGTGTCAGTAAGAGTGTCCATGATTGAGTCTTTGAATGAAGAGATTGAGATAAAACTGTCCAGTTTGAGTGTTTGTTGCAGCTCATTCCAGTCGCTAGCTGCAGCGAACTGAAAGGACGAGCGACCCAGGGATGTGTGTGCTTTGGGGACCTTTAACAGAATGTGACTGGCAGAATGGGTGTTGTATGTATCTCAGATAGTGGGGAGTGAGGTCTAAGAGGGTTTTATAAATAAGCATCAACCAGTGGGTCTTGCAACAGGTATACAGAGATGACCAGTTTACAGAGGAGTATAGAGTGCAGCGATGTGTCCTATAAGGAGCATTGGTGGCAAATCTGATGGCCGAATGGTAAAGAATATCTAGTCGCTCGAGAGCACCCTTACCTGCCAATCTATACATTTTGTCTCCGTAATCTAGCATGGGTAGGATGAGCAATTACGATAGAGGAAACTTTAGGTTACGAACGTAACCCCAGTTCTCTGATGTATGCGTGAAGTATTTCACTTATGGGAGACACCCCGAGCGTATTCGTGAGAAGTCTTTATTACAGTATGCAAGTCATGATTGGCTGGACGTAGAGACGTGTGCATCGGGGATGGGTGTTCCTCCTACCCTATAAAAGGTCAGACGCAGTGTCTGAGTCAGTCAAAAATAACAACACCTCTTCCTTGATCATGTAAGAAGGGTGATCTGTTGAAATGCCTCACTCATACTATCAAAGACACCGGGGTTACCACAAAATTGGGGAGAAAAATAAATAAATAATCGATACCCTTAAATAAAACCCAGGACATAGCCATAGTGCTGGTATTCCCAAACTGGGGTACACAATGCCATCGGGGTACGCCAAATAAAATGTGATTCACATTTTTTAAAAAGTCATATTTTCAAACAATTCATTTATAGGGTTAGGGTTCATTTATAGTGTTTTCCAACGGGTTTTCTCTCTCGCCTGAGTAGCCTCGTTTCACTGCCAAAAATGTAATGAAACCATCTAGTGTTCAGCGAAATAATAACACAATGTTAAATACAGGTAGCCTTGTCAAATAATTAACATCCAATCACATTAACCGTTACTCTCTCACGGGAATTCCACTAACAGTCCGTATGTAGCCAAATGTTGCTTCTGCTCATGTTGGTATCTGTACTGATGGCGCAAAGCCATGACAGGGAGACATGGTGGAGTGGTCACGCGCATATAAGCAATTGCTCCCGACGCCACTCGGGTACACTGCAGCATCCACCGAGAGGCTCTTGCTGCCAAGGGAATGCCTGACAGCTTGAAAGATGTTTTGGACACTACAGTTAAAATGGTAACTTTGTTAAAGCAAGGCCCCTGAACTCTCGTGTATTTTCTGCATTATGCAATGATATGGGCAGCGACCATGTAATGCTTTTACGACATACAGAAGTGTGCTGGTGATCAAGGGGCAAAGTATTGACACGTTTTTTTTTAAATTGAGAGACGAGCTTAAAGTTTACTTTACTGACCTTAATTTTCACTTATCTGACTGCTTGCATGATGATGAGTTTCTCACACGACTGGCCTATCTGGGTGATGTTTTTTCTCACCTGACTGATCAGAATCTAGGATTACAGGGACTCTCCACAACTATATTCAATGTGTGGGACAAAATTGAGGCTATGATTAAGAAGTTGGAGCTCTTCTCTGTCTGCATTAACAAGGACAACACACAGGTATTTCCATCATTCTATGATTTTTTGTGTGCAAATGAACTCAAGCTTACGGACAATGTCAAATGTTATGTAGCGAAGCACCTGAGTGAGCTGGGTGTGCAATTACGCAGGTACTTTCCTGAAACAGATGACACAAACAACTGGATTCGTTATCCCTTTCATGCCTTGCCTCCAGTCCACTTACCGATATCTGAACAAGAGAGCCTGATCGAAATTGCAACAAGCGGTTCTGTGAAAATATAGTTTAATCAGAAGCCACTGCCAGATTTCTGGATTGGGCTGCGCTCAGAGTATCCTGCCTTAGCAGATCGTGCTGTTAAGACACTGATGCCCTTTGCAACCACGTACCTATGTGAGAGTGGATTGTCGGCCCTCACTAGCATGAAAACTAAATACAGGCACAGACTGTGTGTGGAAAATGATTTAAGACTAAGACTCTCTCCAATACAACCCAGCATTGCAGAGTTATGTGCATCCTTTCAAGCACACCCTTCTCATTAACATGAGAAGGGTTAATTGATCATTTTCGATGAACAAATAAGGTTTTATATGTAAGATGGTTAAATAAAGAGCAAAATGATTGATTATTATTATATTATTATTTGTGTCCTGGTCCAATAAGAGCTCTTTGACACATCCCACGTGTCGGGTTGTGACAAAAACTCACTCATTCTTATGTTTAATAAATGTATCGTATAGAGTGTGTGTGTGGCAGGCTTACAATGATGGCAAAAACAACAGAGTGTGCTGACCCTGGTGCTAGAGGGGGTACCCAGCTGGAGGTTGAAGGTTTGAAGAGGTACGGGACTATAAAAAGTTTGTGAACCACTGGTCTAGTGGAATGAACCCGTAGGTTAATCAAATGGCCACCCGGACTAGTAGTGTTTTTACTCTGCTGCGACTCGCTGTTTATTATCAATGCATAGTGACGTCAACCCTACAAATGACATCTAACCTGTACCCGCGCACTGACTCGGGACCGGTACCCCCTGTATATAGCCTCATTATTGCCTAGTTAAATAAAGGTTAAATAATAACAAATACAAATATTATTGTTATTTAATTTTTTTACTTTATTTTATTTAGTAAATATTTTCTAACTCTATTTGATTAAAACTGCAGCCATGTGCTCCTTGTCAGTAACAACCACATCATCAACATTAAGGGACATGGGCAGCTGTGAGGAGGAGGGTTTATTCTCCAGGTCTTTCATTGTTTTACAGAACTTTTTGGGGTTCGACCCACAGAGACTACCTTTGGCCTTACGGATAGCCTGAGTGCACTTGTTTCTCATTTTCTAAACGACAGCCAATCAGCCTGAGTATGCGTGTGCCGAGCCTTTCACCAAATGGAGTTCCTGAGGTGGAGTAACTCTGCCAGATCACGGTCAAACCAGGGACTGAACTGGTTTTCAATTCAAATTTGTCTTTATGGGGGCATGTTTGTTAACAATCCCACTGAAAATATCAAAGAATAAGGTCCAAGCATCTTTGACAGAGAGGATCAAGCTGATTCTATACCAAGTTACTGAGCCATGTCATGAAGGAAGGCTTGCTCATTAAAGTGTTTCAGCAAGCATCTATGATGAATCAGGACAGGTCATTTAACTGAGCAGTTAATTACAGAAAACACCAGACTGACATCTATCAGTATTATTTGTGAGGAGGAGAGTCGAGGAGAGTAGCCTTTTCTAGGTTTTTGGAGTCATACTTTATGGGATTGGTAATAATCTGAGCGAAATTTAGGGAGTCACATTGTTTTGTGATTTTGTTAGGTGGTTTAAGCATGTCCCAGTTTAGGTCACCTAGCAGGACAAATTCAGATTTGTAAGAGGCCAGGAGAGAGTTTAGGGCAGGTTAGGTACAGGCTGGGCTAGCCATTATGAATTGAAATAGACACTCGCCCCATCAAGATAACTTGACAGAGTAGATTCTCTATGAATCCAGTAGGCTATAAAAGTCTGAGATAAAATAAATAAATAGTAGGAATATACTAGTTAAAGTGTTTCTGAGTAAGCTCACATAATAAGCTTCACAAGTTAATTAGCCTACATAAAATTCAGATCAGTCCAAAGTCGGCTGAGTGTGTGTGTGTGTGTGTGTGTGTGTGTGTGTGTGTGTGTACTGGAGGTGAACAAAAGCTCCGGAGAGAGGGGGTACCAGAGGGGGAGACAGACCAGGGCAGACGGGGAACGGATCGCCAGGTGGGATACAAGCAGCAGTGTAGCAGCAGGCAATGGGAGTAGGTGTCACACTGGCTTGGGAGAAGCTTTTTTTGGGAGGCTGAGTATGAGCGGAGGCCTTCAACCTTACCAGACAGGTGTGTGGTAGAGCAGATAAAAATGTCCGAGGCGAAAAGCTTTTTTTATTTGATTTATTTCACCTTTATTTAAAAGCTTTTTTTATTTGATTTATTTCACCTTTATTTAAAAGCTTTTTTTATTTGATTTATTTCACCTTTATTTAATCAGGTAGGCAAGTTGAGAACAAGTTCTCATTTACAATTGCGACCTGGCCAAGATAAAGCAAAGCAGTTCGACACATACAACAACACAGAGTTACACATGGAGTAAAACAAACATACAGTCAATAATACAGTATAAACAAGTCTATATACAATGTGAGCAAATGAGGTGAGATAAGGGAGGTAAAGGCAAAAAAAGGCCATGGTGGCAAAGTAAATACAATATAGCAAGTAAAACACTGGAATGGTAGATTTGCAATGGAAGAATGTAGAAATAAAAATAATGGGGTGCAAAGGAGCAAAATAAATTAATTAATTAAATACAGTAGGGAAAGAGGTAGTTGTTTGGGCTAAATTATAGGTGGGCTATGTACAGGTGCAGTAATCTGTGAGCTGCTCTGACAGTTGGTGCTTATAGCTAGTGAGGGAGATAAGTGTTTCCAGTTTCAGAGATTTTTGTAGTTCGTTCCAGTCATTGGCAGCAGAGAACTGGAAGGAGAGGCGGCCAAAGAAAGAATTGGTTTTGGGGGTGACTAGAGAGATATACCTGCTGGAGCGTGTGCTACAGGTGGGAGATGCTATGGTGATCAGCGAGCTGAGATAAGGGGGGACTTTACCTAGCAAGGTCTTGTAGATGACATGGAGCCAGTGGGTTTGGCGACGAGTATGAAGCGAGGGCCAGCCAACGAGAGCGTACAGGTCGCAATGGTGGGTAGTATATGGGGCTTTGGTGACAAAACGGATTGCACTGTGATAGACTGCATCCAATTTGTTGAGTAGGGTATTGGAGGCTATTTTGTAAATGACATCGCCAAAGTCGAGGATTGGTAGGATGGTCAGTTTTACAAGGGTATGTTTGGCAGCATGAGTGAAGGATGCTTTGTTGCGAAATAGGAAGCCGATTCTAGATTTAACTTTGGATTGGAGATGTTTGATATGGGTCTGGAAGGAGAGTTTACAGTCTAACCAGACACCTAGGTATTTGTAGTTGTCCACGTATTCTAAGTCAGAGCCGCCCAGAGTAGTGATGTTGGACAGGCGGGTAGGTGCGGGTAGCGATCGCTTGAAGAGCATGCATTTAGTTTTACTTGTATTTAAGAGCAATTGGAGGCCACGGAAGGAGAGTTGTATGGCATTGAAGCTTGCCTGGAGGGTTGTTAACACAGTGTCCAAAGAAGGGCCAGAAGTATACAGAATGGTGTCGTCTGCGTAGAGGTGGATCAGAGACTCACCAGCAGCAAGAGCGACCTCATTGATGTATACAGAGAAGAGAGTCGGTCCAAGAATTGAACCCTGTGGCACCCCCATAGAGACTGCCAGAGGTCTGGACAGTAGACCCTCCGATTTGACACACTGAACTCTATCAGAGAAGTAGTTGGTGAACCAGGCGAGGCAATCATTTGAGAAACCAAGGCTGTCGAGTCTGCCGATGAGGATGTGGTGATTGACAGAGTCGAAAGCCTTGGCCAGATCAATGAATACGGCTGCACAGTAATGTTTCTTATCGATGGCGGTTAAGATATCGTTTAGGACCTTGAGCGTGGCTGAGGTGCACCCATGACCAGCTCTGAAACCAGATTCCATAGCAGAGAAGGTATGGTGAGATTCGAAATGGTCGGTAATCTGTTTGTTGACTTGGCTTTCGAAGACCTTAGAAAGGCATGGTAGGATAGATATAGGTCTGTAGCAGTTTGGGTCAAGAGTGTCCCCCCCTTTGAAGAGGGGGATGACCGCAGCTGCTTTACAATCTTTGGGAGCTTGGTGAAAAACCGTGGTAAATTTGACTTGAGTTTCGATATTCGCCAGACATTCGGGCCTTCAAAGATCAATAGCTCGCAAACCATTTCCTGAGATGTGGAAATTGTACACGCAACAGACCGGAACAATATGTGGCGATGATGTCGTTGAGCTGATGGTTGACTAGCAGATAATACATTTGTTAGATTAATTTCAGAGCAGCATATTGCTAATAGAACTGATGTATGATGCAGCACATAGCATGATTTACTGCTGTGAAAAGGACATTGAGGTATTATTTTAACATAGCAGCTCTGTATCTGCTTGGAATCGGTTGTGAGTTCGCGTGTGCATGTACCTTTAACACCAGTTTGGTATCTACTAAATCTGTTTAAAATGTGTATGATCCACAGCCGGGGGTTGATGTGGTATTGTTACAGCATGACGACAAAGCAGTGTTTTAATGTGTTAACACCATATTAGCTTCTGTATTCCAGTGACCCTGCAGTCACCCTGTGAGGAGATGAGAGCCGTTCAAGGACTATACAGACTGTTAATCTGTTATGGCCGTCAGAGAGACTCATATTTTTAGAGCAGAATCAGGGTTTTAATGGAGTGTGAAGCATCACTATAAAACGTTTTGTTGTTAAGTGATGTTGTGGCAGCTAGAGCCTAAATGCAGCTACAGTACACACACACACACACACACACACACACACACACACACACACACACACACACACACACACACACACACACACACACACACACACACACACACACACACACACACACACACACACACACACAAACAAACAGACAAACACATCTGAAGATTCAGTGCTTATATGTGTGTGTTTCATTGCGTGTGTCTAAATGTGAGAGGTTTACCTTTGTGTCCTTTCCCTGTTCCACTAACTCGTTTTGTAATTCAAAGCAAGTGTGTGTGTGTGTGTGTGTGTGTGTGTGTGTGTTGGTCTCAAGTCAGAGAACAGGTGTTTTTCCCCTGTAGTAAAACCCTACCAGCAGCAACAGGGGAGCAGGGAGCATATTACAGGTTAAACCCTGTTCTGCTCTGTTCTGCCCTGCTCTGTTCTGTTCTGCTCTGTTCTTCTCTGTGCTGCTCTGTTCTTCTCTGTTCTGCCCTGCGCTGTTCTGCTCTGTTCTGCTCTGTTCTTCTCTGTTCTGCTCTGTTCTGCTCTGTTCTTCTCTGTGCTGCTCTGCTCTGCTCTGTTCTTCTCTGTGCTGCTCTGTTCTTCTATGTTCTGCCCTGCTCTGTTCTTCTCTGTTCTGCTCTGCTCTGCTCTGCTCTGTTCTGTTCTGCTCTGTTCTGCCCTGCTCTGTTCTTCTCTGTTCTGCCCTGCTCTGACCTGCACTGCTCTGTTCTTCTCTGTTCTGCTCTGTTCTTCTCTGTTCTGCCCTGCTCTGTTCTGCTCTGCTCTGTTCTGCTCTGTTCTTCTCTGCTCTGTCTTGACCTGCCCTGCTCTGCCTTGCTCTGCTCTGTTCTGCTCTGTTCTGCCCTGCTCTGCTCTGCCTTGCTCTGCTCTGTTCTTCTCTGCCCTGCTCTGTTCTGCCCTGCTCTGCTCTGCCTTGCTCTGCTCTGTTCTTCTCTGCCCTGCTCCGTTCTGCTCTGCCCTGCTCTGTTCTGCCCTGCTCCGTTCTGCTCTGCCTTGCTCTACTCGGTTCTTCTCTGCCCTGCTCTGCTCTGCCTTGCTCTGCTCTGTTCTTCTCTGCCCTGCTCTGTTCTGCCCTGCTCTACTCTGCCTTGCTCTGCCCTGCTCTGTTCTGCTCTGCTCTGCTCTGCCCTGCTCTGCTCTGTTCTTCTCTGCCCTTCTCTGCTCTGCCTTGCTCTGCTCTGTTCTTCTCTGCCCTGTTCTGCTCTGATCTGCTCTGTTCTGCCCTGCTCTGATCTGCCCTGCTCTGTTCTGCTCTGTTCTTCTCTGTTCTGCTCTGTTCTGCCCTGCTCTGTTCTGTTCTTCTCTGTTCTGCTCTGTTCTGCTCTGTTCTGCCCTGCTCTGTTCTGTTCTTCTCTGTTCTGCTCTGCTCTGTTCTGCCCTGCTCTGTTCTTCTCTGTTCTGTTCTGCCCTGCTCTGTTCTGTTCTTCTCTGTTCTGCTCTGCTCTGTTCTGCCCTGCTCTGTTCTTCTCTGTTCTGCTCTGTTCTGCTCTGTTCTTCTCTGTTCTGCTCTGTTCTTCCCTGCCCTGCCCTGTTCTGCTTTGCTCTGCTCTGTTCTGCTCTGCCCTGTTCTGCCCTGCTCTGCCCTGCCCTGCCCTGCCCTGCCCTGCCCTGCCCTGCCCTGCTCTGCTCTGCCCTGCCCTGCTCTGCCCTGCTCTGCTCTGCCCTGTTCTGCTCTGCTCTGCCCTGCCCTGTTCTGTTCCGTCCTGTTCTGCTTTGCTCTGCTCTGTTCTGCCCTGCTCTGTTCTGCTCTGCCCTGCCCTGCTCTGCCCTGCCCTGTTCTGCTCTGTTCTGCCCTGCTCTGCCCTGCTCTGTTCTGCCCTGTTCTGCCCTGCTCTGTTCTGCCCTGTTCTGTTCTGCTCTGTTCTGTTCTGCTCTGTTCTGCCCTGTTCTGTTCTGCCCTGTTCTGCTCTGCTCTGTTCTGCTCTGTTCTGTTCTGCTCTGTTCTGTTCTGCTCTGTTCTGCCCTGCTCTGCCCTGTTCTGCTCTGCTCTGTTCTGTTCTGCTCTGTTCTGCCCTGTTCTGTTCTGTTCTGCTCTGCTCTGCTCTGCTTTGCTCTGTTCTTCTGGACCACCAAGACTACACAAATTACCAACTACACCACCACCTGTGATCACAACCGGTGTGTGTGTTTGTGTGAGTGTTTGTGTTTGTGTGAGTGTTTGTGTGAGTGTTTGTGTGAGTGTTTGTTTGTGTGTGTGTGTGTGCGTGCGTGTGTTTGTTTGTGTGTGTGTGTTTGTGTGTGTTTGTCTGTTTGTTTGTGTGTGTGTGTGTGTGTGTGTGTGTGTGTGTGTGTGTGTGTGTGTATACAGAGGGAGGCTCAGAGCTGTTTCCTTCAGACCGTAAGCGTTTATTAGGGCCCAGATCTACTGGGGACCACAGGGCCATGTTGCTTTATGAGTGACAGTGGGGAGGTGTGTTAATGTATGAAACTCCACTTACTCCTCTCTGTCTGGCTCTTATCTGTTGTACCTATGAACTTCCTACTCTGAGTCAGACTTCTGAACAAGGCATCAGGGGGAACCATGCCTCATAAAGATGTCTACAGTATGTAGGTGTTGACCTATGACCCCCAACATTGCCCTCTCTCATCCTGGAACACCAGGCAACCATCTAAAGTAGACCTTTTTGGGGGCACTTTTTTCTCCCTCGATCTCTCTGACTCTACAGGACAGGTTCATTGACAACCCTGTCATTCTCCAGGTCTGTCTGTGCATGGCAGTGAACAGAACAGTGAGTTAATTGGTGATCTCATCTCCCCACTAAAGGCCACTGCTGTCCTTACTGAGTCATGATAAATAAGCCAAAATAACGCAGTGTGTGTGTGTGTCACCACAGCACATTAATACACTGTCATGATGAATTAGGCCAAATAAACTCTAGGCTGCTGAATGATGAGGCATGGCCAGTTTACGCTCCCTCACTAACATTATACAGAGCCAGACTATGAGGGGCTTACATCCTGCAACAGTGTGTGAGAGAGAGGGATTGGGGTGTGTGTGAGAGAGAGGGATTGGGGTGTGTGTGAGAGAGAGGGATTGGGGTGTGTGTGAGAGAGGGGATTGGGGTGTGTGTGTGAGAGAGGGGATTGGGGTGTGTGTGTGAGAGAGGGGATTGGGGTGTGTGTGAGAGAGGGGGATTGGGGTGTGTGTGTGAGAGAGGGGATTGGGTGTGTGTGTGAGAGAGGGGATTGGGGTGTGTGTGAGAGAGGGGATTGGGGTGTGTGTGAGAGAGGGGATTGGGGTGTGTGTGAGAGAGCGGGATTGGGGTGTGTGTGTGAGAGAGGGGATTGGGGTGTGTGTGAGAGAGAGGGGGATTGGGGTGTGTGTGAGAGAGGGGGATTGGGGTGTGTGTGAGAGAGAGGGGGATTGGGGTGTGTGTGAGAGAGGGGGATTGGGGTGTGTGTGAGAGAGGGGGATTGGGGTGTGTGTGTGAGAGAGGGGCCCTGCCCTGCCCTGCCCTGTTCTGTTCTGCCCTGTTCTGCTCTGCCCTGCCCTGCTCTGTTCTGCCCTGTTCTGCCCTGCCCTGCTCTGTTCTGCTCTGCCCTGCCCTGCCCTGTTCTGTTCTGCTCTGCTCTGCTCTGCTCTGCCCTGCCCTGCTCTGCCCTGCTCTGTTCTGCCCTGCTCTGTTCTGTTTGCTCTGCTCTGTCCTGCCCTGTTCTGCTCTGCTCTGCCCTGTTCTGCTCTGCTCTGCCCTGTTCTGCTCTGCTCTGCCCTGTTCTGCTCTGCCCTGCCCTGCTCTGCTCTGCCCTGTTCTGCCCTGCTCTGTTCTGTTCTGCCCTGCTCTGCTCTGCCCTGCTCTGCCCTGTTCTGCTCTGCACTGCTCTGCCCTGTTCTGCTCTGCTCTGCCCTGCTCTGTTCTGTTTGCTCTGCTCTGTCCTGCCCTGTTCTGCTCTGCTCTGCCCTGTTCTGCTCTGCTCTGCTCTGCCCTGTTCTGCTCTGCCCTGTTCTGCTCTGCCTTGCCCTGCCCTGCCCTGCTCTGCCCTGTTCTGCTCTGCCCTGTTCTGTTCTGCTCTGCCTTGCTCTGCCCTGCTCTGTTCTGCCCTGCCCTGCCCTGCCCTGTTCTGCTCTGCTCTGCCCTGTTCTGCCCTGCTCTGCTCTGCTCTGCCCTGTTCTGCTCTGCTCTGCTCTGGCCTGTTCTGCTCTGCTCTGCCCTGTTCTGCTCTGCCTTGCCCTGCCCTGCTCTGTTCTGCCCTGCCCTGCCCTGTTCTGTTCTGCCCTGTTCTGCTCTGCTCTGCCCTGTTCTGCTCTGCTCTGCCCTGCTCTGCTCTGCCCTGTTCTGTTCTGCTCTGCCCTGCCCTGCCCTGCCCTGCTCTGCTCTGCCCTGTTCTGCTCTGCCTTGCCCTGCCCTGGCCTGCCCTGCCCTGCTCTGTTCTGCCCTGCCCTGCCCTGCTCTGTTCTGCCCTGCCCTGTTCTGCTCTGCCCTGCCCTGTTCTGCTCTGCTCTGCCCTGCCCTGCCCTGCCCTGCTCTGTTCTGCCCTGCCCTGCTCTGCCCTGTTCTGCTCTGCACTGCTCTGCCCTGTTCTGCTCTGCTCTGCCCTGCTCTGCTCTGCCCTGTTCTGCTCTGCTCTGCTCTGCCCTGTTCTGCTCTGCCCTGTTCTGCTCTGCCTTGCCCTGCCCTGCCCTGCTCTGCCCTGTTCTGCTCTGCCCTGTTCTGCCTTGCTCTGCCCTGCTCTGTTCTGCCCTGCCCTGCCCTGCCCTGTTCTGCTCTGCTCTGCCCTGTTCTGCCCTGCTCTGCTCTGCTCTGCCCTGTTCTGCTCTGCTCTGCTCTGGCCTGTTCTGCTCTGCTCTGCCCTGTTCTGCTCTGCCTTGCCCTGCCCTGCCCTGCTCTGTTCTGCCCTGCCCTGTTCTGTTCTGCCCTGTTCTGCTCTGCTCTGCCCTGTTCTGCTCTGCTCTGCCCTGCTCTGCTCTGCCCTGTTCTGTTCTGCTCTGCCCTGCCCTGCCCTGCCCTGCTCTGCTCTGCCCTGTTCTGCTCTGCCTTGCCTTGCCCTGGCCTGCCCTGCCCTGCTCTGTTCTGCCCTGCCCTGTTCTGCTCTGCCCTGCCCTGTTCTGCTCTGCTCTGCCCTGCCCTGCCCTGCCCTGCTCTGTTCTGCCCTGCCCTGCCCTGCCCCCTGCCCTGCCCTGCTCTGTTCTGCCCTGCTCTGTTCTGCCCTGCCCTGCCCTGCTCTGCTCTGCCCTGTTCTGCTCTGCCTTGCCCTGCCCTGGCCTGCCCTGCCCTGCTCTGTTCTGCCCTGCCCTGCCCTGCTCTGTTCTGCCCTGCCCTGTTCTGCTCTGCCCTGCCCTGTTCTGCTCTGCCCCTGCCCTGCCCTGCCCTGCCCTGCTCTGTTCTGCCCTGCCCTGCCCTGCCCTGCTCTGTTCTGCCCTGCTCTGTTCTGCCCTGCCCTGCCCTGCTCTGTTCTGCCCTGCCCTGTTCTGCTCTGCCCTGCTCTGTTCTGCCCTGCCCTGCTCTGTTCTGTTCTGCCCTACCCTGCCCTACCCTGCCCTGCCCTGCTCTGCTCTGCCCTGCCTGCCCTGTTCTGTTCTGCTCTGTTCTGCCCTGTTCTGCTCTGCTCTGCGCTGCTCTGCTCTGCCCTGTTCTGCTCTGCTCTGCCCTACCATGCCCTGCCCTGCTCTGCCCTGTTCTGTTCTGTTCTGCCCTGCTCTGTTCTGCCCTGCCCTGCCCAGCCCTGCTCTGTTCTGTTCTGCCCTGCCCTGCCCTGCCCTGCCCTGCCCTGCCCTGCTCTGTTCTGCCCTGCCCTGCCCTGCCCTGCCCTGCTCTGTTCTGCCCTGCCCTGTTCTGCTCTGCCCTGCTCTGTTCTGCCCTGCCCTGCTCTGTTCTGTTCTGCCCTACCCTGCCCTACCCTGCTCTGCTCTGCCCTGCCCTGCCCTGTTCTGTTCTGCTCTGTTCTGCCCTGTTCTGCCCTGCTCTGCGCTGCTCTGCTCTGCCCTGTTCTGCTCTGCTCTGCCCTACCATGCCCTGCCCTGCTCTGCCCTGTTCTGTTCTGCCCTGCTCTGTTCTGCCCTGCCCTGCCCAGCCCTGCTCTGTTCTGTTCTGTTCTGCCCTGCCCTGTTCTGCTCTGCTCTGCCCTGTTCTGCTCTGCTCTGCCCTGCTCTGTTCTGCCCTGCTCTGTTCTGCCCTGCCCTGTTCTGCTCTGCTCTGCCCTGATCTGTTCTGTTCTGCCCTGCCCTGCCCTGTTCTGTTCTGCTCTGTTCTGCCCTGTTCTGCCCTGTTCTGCTCTGCTCTGCTCTGCCCTGTTCTGCTCTGCTCTGCTCTGCCCTGTTCTGCTCTGCTCTGTTCTGCCCTGTTCTGCTCTGCCCTGCCCTGCTCTGCCCTGTTCTGCTCTGCTCTGCTCTGCCCTGTTCTGCTCTGCCCTGTTCTGCTCTGCTCTGCCCTGTTCTGCCCTGCTCTGCCCTGTTCTGCTCTGCTCTGTTCTGCTCTGCCCTGTTCTGCTCTGCTCTGCCCTGTTCTGCTCTGCTCTGCCCTGCTCTGCCCTGTTCTGCTCTGCTCTGCTCTGCCCTACCCTGCCCTGCCCTGCCCTGCTCTGCCCTGCTCTGCCCTGTTCTGCTCTGCTCTGCCCTGCTCTGCCCTGTTCTGCCCTGCTCTGCTCTGCCCTGCCCTGCCCTGCCCTGCCCTGTTCTGTTCTGCTCTGCTCTGCTCTGCCCTGTTCTGTTCTTTCACCTCCTCCCCTCCACCCCCTTCCCCTTTTCCTTTTCTCCTTCTGCCTTTCACCTCCTCCCAATCCCACTCTCTCACACACACCCCAATGTGTGTGAGAGAGAGGGGGATTGGGATGTGTGTGAGAGAGGGGGATTGGGGTGTGTGAGAGAGGGGGAATTGGGTGTGTGTGAGAGGGGGATTGGGGTGTGTGTGAGAGGGGGATTGGGGTGTGTGTGAGAGGGGGATTGGGGTGTGTGTGAGAGAGGGGGATTGGGGTGTGTGTGTGAGAGGGGATTGGGGTGTGTGTGAGAGAGGGGGATTGTGGTGTGTGTGAGAGGGGGGATTTGGGGTGTGTGTGAGAGGGGGATTGGGGTGTGTGTGAGAGGGGATTGGGGTGTGTGTGAGAGGGGGGATTGGGGTGTGTGTGAGAGAGGGGATTGGGGTGTGTGTGAGAGAGGGGATTAGGGTGTGTGTGAGAGAGGGGGGATTGGGGTGTGTGTGAGAGAGGGGATTGGGGTGTGTGTGAGAGAGGGGGATTGGGAGGAGGTGAAAGGCAGAAGGAGAAAAGGAAAAGGGGAAGGGGGTGGAGGGGCGACTGGGGGCAGACCACAGGTCTCAATCAGCTGCAACTCCATCTCCCATAAATCTCTGGGTCTGACGCTGATATGTGTGTGTGTGTGTGTGTGTGTGTGTGTGTGTGTGTGTGTGTGTGTGTGTGACTGATGGACGTGGGCCATAAAGCTTAGTGGTGTGACATGTGGAGAGCAACAGAGTGAACCCTGGGAACATACCACCGCTCCAGGTTAATGTCAATGATCCCTGACAGGGAAGGGGGGGGCTTTGGTTCACTAAGCTATAAGTGTGTTGTTGACCAATGGTGCTTTGAGTGCCATCATTGAATAGTTATTGTCCTATCAGGTATCAGAAGTGTAGACACATTTACCTTTATTATGGTCTTTTTGTACACAACATTTGTCTTTTATAATTTCCAAACCTTTGTCAAAAGGTGGATTTGAGTCATTTAGCTTCTGGGTGAGTGTGTGTCCGGGTGTGTTTCTGGGTGAGTGTGTGTCCGTGTGTGTTTCTGGGTGAGTGTGTGTCCGTGTGTGTTTCTGGGTGAGTGTGTGTCCGTGTGTGTTTCTGGGTGAGTGTGTGTGAAGTGTGTGTGAGCAGTGTAAGACCAAGATGAATGGCGTTCATTACGTGGCCTAATCATAAAGCCCAGAGAGGAAGTGCAGACATGGCCCGACAGGACCTGAAGACACGTGCACTTCCTCATTAATGGAGTCCCGTCAGGGTCATAAAGCACCAGCCCAAAATGCACAATGAAAATGCACAGTGAGGGAGGCAGTGAACTCCCAAAAGTCATTCAGGATATTGGTATGGATAGGATAGAAGATATTTGAATGGGTGAGATGGTTTGGAGACTGGGGAATATGTACAGTAATGCTCATTTACTGAACTAAAATATTCCAAGATGAGCTTTGGGAAATGTGCTTTGCTAAGAAAGCAAAAATAAACGGGGTCAAAGACAAGACTAGTGCCCCTCTCTCCCCCCTATCCTTCTCATACTGCCCCTTCCTCTCCCCCTCCTCCCATCTCCCCCTCTCTTATACTTCTCATACTGCCCCTTCCTCTCCCCCTCCTCCCATCTCCCCTCTTTATCCTTCTCATACTGCCCCTTCCTCTCCCCCTCCTCCCATCTCCTCCCTCTTTATACTTCTCATACTGCCCCTTCCTCTCCCCCTCCTCCCATCTCCTCCCTCTTTATCCTTCTCATACTGCCCCTTCTCATACTGCCCCATACTGCCCCCCCCTCCTCCTATCTCCCCTTCTCCTGCCCCTTCCTCTCCCCCTCCTCCCATCTCCCCCCCTTTATCCTTCTCATACTGCCCCTTCCCCTCCTCCCATCTCCCCCCTCTTTATCCTTCTCATACTGCCCCTTCCTCTCCCCTCCTCCCATCTCCTCCCTCTTTATCCTTCTCCTGCCCCTTCTCATACTGCCCCCATACTGCCCCTTCCTCTCCCCCTCCTCCTATCTCCTCCCTCTTTATCCTTCTCATACTGCCCCTTCCTCTCCCCCTCCTCCCATCTCCCCCTCCCTATTTCCCCCTCTCTCCCCCCTTCCTCTCCCCCTCCTCCCATCTCCTCTTTATCCTTCTCATACTGCCCCTTCCTCTCCCCCTCCTCCCATCTCCCCCTCTTTATCCTTCTCATACTGCCCCTTCCTCTCCCCCTCCTCCTCTCCCCCTCTTTATCCTTCTCATACTGCCCCTTCCTCTCCCCCTCCTCCCATCTCCCCCTATCCTCTCATACTGCCCCTTCCTCTCCCCCTCCTCCCATTTCCCCCTCTTCATCCTTCTCATACTGCCCCTTCCTCTCCCCTCCTCCCATCTCCCCCTATCCCTCTCATCTCCTCTCCCCCTCCTCCCATCCCCTCCCCCTCTCCCATATCCTTCTCATCCTTCTCATACTGCCCTTCCTCTCCCCCTCCTCCCATCTCCCCCTCTTTATCCTTCTCATACTGCCCCTTCCTCTCCCCCTCCTCCCATCTCCCCCTCTTTATCCTTCTCATACTGCCCCTTCCTCTCCCCTCCTCCTCTCCCCCTCCCTCTCCTACTGCCCTTCCTCTCCCCTCCTCCCATCTCCCCCTCTTTATCCCCCCTTCTCATACTGCCCCTTCCTCTCCCCCCCTCCCATCTCCCCCTCTTTATCCTTCTCCTGCCCTTCCTCTCCCCCTCCTCCCATCTCCCCCCTATCCTCTCTCCTACTGCCCCTTCCTCTCCCCTTCTCTCTCCCATCTCCCCCCTCTTTATCCTTCTCATACTGCCCCTTCCTCTCCCCTCCTCCCATCTCCCCCCTATCCCTCTCATACTGCCCCTTCCTCTCCCCTCCTCCCCTCCTCCCTTTATCTTCCTCTCACTGCCCCTTCCTCTCCCCCTCCTCCCATCTCCCCCTCTTTATCCTTCTCATACTGCCCCTTCCTCTCCCCCTCCTCCCCCATCTCCCCCTCTTTATCCTTCTCATAATGCCCCTTCCTCTCCCCCTCCTCCCATCTCCCCCTCTTTATCCTTCTCCCACTGCCCCTTCCTCTCCCCTCCTCCCATCTCCCCCTCTTTATCCTTCTCATACTGCCTTCCTTCCTCTCCCCCTCCTCCCATCTCCCCCTCTTCCTCCCATCTCATACTGCCCCTTCCTCTCCCCCTCCCCCATCTCCCCCTCTTTATCCTTCTCATACTGCCCCTTCCTCCCCCCTCCTCCCATCCCTCCTCCCCCCTATCCTTCTCATACCTGCCCCTTCCTCTCCCCCCCCCTCCCCCATCTCCCCCTCTTTATCCTTCTCCCCTACTGCCCCTTCCTCTCCCCCTCCTCCCATCTCCCCCTCTTTATCCTTCTCATACTGCCCCTTCCTCTCCCCTCCTCCCATCTCCCCCTTTATCCTTCTCATACTGCCCCTTCCTCTCCCCCTCCTCCCATCTCCCCCTCTTTATCCTCCCATCTCCCCCTCTTTATCCTTCTCATACTGCCCCTTCCTCTCCCCCTCCTCCCATCTCCCCCTCTTTATCCTTCTCATACTGCCCCTTCCTCTCCCCTCCTCCCATCTCCCCCTCTTTATCTTCTCATACTGCCCCTTCCTCTCCCCCTCCTCCCATCTCCCCCTCTTTATCCTTCTCATACTGCCCCTTCCTCTCCCCTCCTCCCATCTCCCCCTCTTTATCCTTCTCATACTGCCCCTTCCTCTCCCCCCTCCTCCCATCTCCCCCTCTTTATCCTTCTCATACTGCCCCTTCCTCTCCCCCTCCTCCCATCTCCCCCTCTTTATCCTTCTCATACTGCCCCTTCCTCTCCCCTCCTCCCATCTCCCCCTCTTTATCCTTCTCATACTGCCCCTTCCTCTCCCCCTCCTCCCATCTCCCCCCTCTTTATCCTTCTCATACTGCCCCCTTCCTCTCCCCTCCTCCCATCTCCCCTCTTTATACTCTCATACTGCCCCTTCCTCTCCCCCTCCTCCCATCTCCCCCTCTTTATCCTTCTCATACTGCCCCTTCCTTCCTCTCTCCCCTCCTCCCATCTCCCCCTCCTCCTATCTCCTCCCTTATCCTTCTCATACTGCCCTTCCTCTCCCCCCTCTCTCCCCCTTTATCCTTCTCATACTGCCCCTTCCTCTCCCCTCCTCCCATCTCCCCCTCTTTATCCTTCTCATACTTCCTCCCCTTCCTCTCCCCTCCTCTTTATCCTTCTCATATCTCCCCCTCCCTTCTCTATCCTTCTCCATACTGCCCCTTCCTCTCCCTCCCCTCCCATCTCCCCTCTTTATCCTTCTCATACTGCCCCTTCCTCTCCCCCTCCTCCCATCTCCCCCTCTTTATCCTTCTCATACTGCCCCTTCCTCTCCCCCTCCTCCTATCTCCCCCTCTTTATCCTTCTCATACTTCTCATACTGCCCCTTCCTCTCCCCCCTCCTCCCATCTCCCCCTTTATCCTTCTCATCTGCTTCTCTCCCCTCCCTCCTCTCCCCCATCCTCCTCTCTCTACTCTCCTCCCCTCTCCCCCTCCCCTCTCCCCCTCTCATACTGCCCCTTCCTCTCCCCCTCCTCCCATCTCCCCCTCTTTATCCTTCTCATACTGCCCCTTCCTCTCCCCTCCTCCCATCTCCCCCTCTTTATACTTCTCATACTGCCCCTTCCTCTCCCCCTCCTCCCATCTCCCCCCTCTTTATCCTTCTCATACTGCCCCTTCCCCTCCCCCCCTCCTCCCCTATCTCCCCCTCTTTATCCTTCCATACTGCCCCTTCCTCTCCCCCTCCTCCCATCTCCCCCTCTTTATCCTTCTCATACTGCCCCTTCCTCTCCCCCTCCTCCCATCTCCCTCTTCATCCTTCTCATACTGCCCCTTCTCTTCCTCCCATCTCCCCCCTTTATCCATACTGCCCCTTCCTCTCCCCCCCTCCTCCCATCTCCCCCTCTTTATCCTTCTCATACTGCCCCTTCCTCTCCCCCCTCCTCCCATCTCCCCCTCTTTATCCTTCTCATACTGCCCCTTCCTCTCCCCCTCCCATCCCATCTCCCCTCTTTATCCTTCTCATACTGCCCCTTCCTCTCCCCCTCCTCCCATCTCCCCTCTTTATCCTTCTCATACTGCCCTTCCTCTCCCCTCCTCCCATCTCTCTTTATCTTCTCCTTCCCTTCCTTCCTCTCCCCCTCATCCCCCCATCTCTCCCCCTCCTCTTATACTGCCCCTTCCTCTCCCCCTCCTCCCTCTCATCTCCCCTTCCTCTTTATCCCCCTCCTCTATCCCTCCTCTCTCTCCTTCTCATACTGCCCCTTCCTCTCCCCCTCCTCCCATCTCCCCCTCCCATCCCTCATACTGCCCCTTCCTCTCCCCCTCCTCCCATCTCCCCCTCTTTATCCTTCTCATACTGCCCCTTCCTCTCCCCCTCCTCCCATCTCCCCCTATCCCTCTCATACTGCCCCTTCCTCTCCCCCTCCTCCCATCTCCCCCCTCTTTATCCTTCTCATACTGCCCCTTCCTCTCCCCCTCCTCCCATCTCCCCCTCTTATCCTCTCCATACTGCCCCTTCCTCTCCCCCTCCTCCCATCTCCCCTCTTTATCCTTCTCATACTGCCCCTTCCTCTCCCCCTCCTCCCATCTCCCCCTCTTTATCCTTCTCATACTGCCCCTTCCTCTCCCCCTCCTCCCATCTCCCCCTTTATCCTTCTCATACTGCCCCTTCCTCTCCCCCTCCTCCCATCTCCCCCTCTTTATCCTTCTCATACTGCCCCTTCCTCTCCCCCTCCTCCCATCTCCCCCTCTTTATCCTTCTCATACTGCCCTTCCTCTCCCCCATCTCTCTTTATCCTTCCTTCCCCCTCTCCTCCTCCCATCTCCCCTCTTTATCCTTCTCATACTGCCCCTTCCTCTCCCCCTCCTCCCATCTCCCCCTCTTTATCCTTCTCATACTGCCCCTTCCTCTCCCCCTCCTCCCATCTCCCCCTCTTTATCCTTCTCATACTGCCCCTTCCTCTCCCCCTCCTCCCATCTCCCCCTCTTTATCCTTCTCATACTGCCCCTTCCTCTCCCCCCTCCCATCTCCCCTCTTTATCCTTCTCATACTGCCCCTTCCTCTCCCCTCCTCCCATCTCCCCCTCTTTATCCTTCTCATACTGCCCCTTCCTCTCCCCTCCTCCCATCTCCCCCCTATCCCTCTCATACTGCCCCTTCCTCTCCCCCTCCTCCCATCTCCTCCCCCTCTTACTGCCCCTTCCTCTCCCCTCCTCCCATCTCCCCTCTTTATCCTTCTCATACTGCCCCTTCCTCTCCCCTCCTCCCATCTCCCCCTCTTTATCCTTCTCATACTGCCCCTTCCTCTCCCCCTCCTCCCATCTCCCCCCTCTTTATCCTTCTCATACTGCCCCTTCCTCTCCCCTCCTCCCATCTCCCCCCTCTTTATCCTTCTCCATACTGCCCCTTCCTCTCCCCCTCCTCCCATCTCCCCCTCTTTATCCTTCTCATACTGCCCTTCCTCTCCCCTCTCCTCTCCCCCTCCTCATCTCCCCTCTCTTATCCTTCTCATACTGCCCCTTCCTCTCCCCCTCCTCCCATCTCCCCCCTATCCCTCTCCTTATGCCCTTCCTCTCCCCCTCCTCCCATTTCCCCCCCTCTTTATCCTTCTCATACTGCCCCTTCCTCTCCCCCTCCTCCCATCTCCCCCTCTTTATCCTTCTCATACTGCCCCTTCCTCTCCCCCTCCTCCCATCTCCCCCATCCTTCTCATACTGCCCCTTCCTCTCCCCCTCCTCCCATCTCCCCCCTCTTTATCCTTCTCCCCCCTCTTTATACTGCCCCTTCCTCTCCCCCTCCTCCCATCTCCCCCTCTTATCCTTCTCATACTGCCCCTTCCTCTCCCCTCCTCCCATCTCCCCCCCTCTTTATCCTTCTCATACTGCCCCTTCCTCTCCCCCTCCTCCCATCTCCCCCTCTTTATCCTTCTCATACTGCCCCTTCCTCTCCCCCTCCTCCCATCTCCCCCTTTATACTATCCTTCTATCCCTTCCTCTCCCCCTCCTCCCATTCCCCCTCTTTATCCTTCTCATACTGCCCCTTCCTCTCCCCCTCCTCCCATCTCCCCCTCTTTATCCTTCTCCTGCCCCTTCCTCCCCTTCCTCTCCCCCTCCTCTCATCTCCCCCCTCTCCCCCTCCTCATCCCCCTCTTTTATCCTTCTCATACTGCCCCTTCCTCTCCCCCTCCTCCCATCTCCCCCTATCTCCTCTCATACTGCCCTTCCTTCTCCTCTCCTCCCATCTCCCCCTCTTTATCCTTCTCATACTGCCTCTCCTCCTCCTCTCCCCCTCCTCCCATCTCCCCCTCTCCCCCTCTCATACTGCCCCTTCCTCTCCCCCTCCTCCCATCTCCCCCCTTTATCCCTCTCATACTGCCCCTTCCTCTCCCCTCCTCCCATCTCCCCCCTCTTTATCCTTCTCATACTGCCCCTTCCTCTCCCCCTCCTCCCATCTCCCCCTCTTTATCCTTCTCATACTGTCCCTTCCTCTCCCCCTCCTCCCATCTCCCCCTCTTTATCCTTCTCCTACTGCCCCTTCCTCTCCCCCTCCTCCTCCCATCTCCCCTATCTTTATCCTCTCCTGCCCCTTCCTCTCCCCCTCCTCCCATCTCCCCCTCTTTATCCTTCCTCTCCCCCTTATCTCTTCCCCATACTGCCCCTCTCCCTCCTCCCATCTCCCCCTCTTTTATCCTTCTCCTGCCCCTTCCTCTCCCCCTCCTCCCATCTCCCCTCTTTATCCTTCTCATACTGCCCCTTCCTCTCCCCTCCTCCCATCTCCCCCTCCTTCTCATTGCCCCTTCCCCCCCTCCTCCCATCTCCCCCTTATCCTTCTCATACTGCCCCTTCCTCTCCCCCCTCCTCCCATCTCCTCCCTTATCTTCTCATACTGCCCCTTCCTCTCCCCCTCCTCCCATCTCCCCTCTTTATCCTTCTCATACTGCCCCTTCCTCTCCCCTCCTCCCATTTCCCCCTCTTTATCCTTCCTCTCTGCCCTTCCTCTCCCCCTCCTCCCATCTCCCCCTCTTTATCCTTCTCATACTGCCCCTTCCTCCTCCCCTCCTCCCATCTCCCCCTCTTTCCCATCTTCTCATACTGCCCCTTCCTCTCCCCCTCCTCCCATCTCCCCCCCTCTTTATCCTTCTCATACTGCCCCTCTCCCCCCCTCCCCTCCCATCCCCCCCTCCTCCCCCTCCTCCCCTCCTCCCATCTCCCCCTCTTTATCCTTCTCATCTGCTTCCTCCCCCCTCCTCCCATCTCCCCCTCTTTATCCTTCTCATACTGCCCCTTCCTCTCCCCCTCCTCCTATCTCCTTCCTCTTTATCCCTTCTCATACTGCCCCTTCCCCTCTCCCCTCCTCCTATCTCCTCCCTCTTTATCCTTCTCATACTGCCCCTTCCTCTCCCCCCTCCTCCCATCTCCCCCTCTTTATCCTTCTCATACTGCCCCTTCCTCTCCCCCTCCTCCCATCTCCCCCTCTTTATCCCTCTCATACTGCCCCTTCCTCCTCCCTCCTCCCCCATTTCCCCCTCTTTATCCTTCTCATACTGCCCCCTATCCCTCTCCCCCCTTCCTTCCTCTCCCCCTCCTCCCATCTCCCCCCTCTTTATCCTTCTCATACTGCCCCTTCCTCTCCCCCTCCTCCCATCTCCCCCTCCCTCTCATACTGCCCCTTCCTCTCCCCCTCCTCCCATCTCCCCCTCTTTATCCTTCTCCCCTGCCCCTTCCTCTCCCCCTCCTCCCATCTCCCCCATCTTTATCCTTCTCATACTGCCCTTCCTCTCCCCTCCTCCCATCTCCCCCTCTTTATCCTTCTCATACTGCCCCTTCCTCTCCCCCCTCCTCCTCCCTCTCTCCTCTCCCCCTCCTCCTCCCTCTTTCCTTCTCATCTTCTCTCCCTGCCTTCCTCCCCCTCCTCCCATCTCCCTCCTCTTTCCCATCTTCTCCTACTCCTCCCTCCTCCCTCTTTATCCTTCTCTGCCCCTTCTCATACTTCTCCATACTTCCCTTCCTCTCCCTCCTCCCATCTCCCCCTCTTTATCCTTCTCATACTGCCCCTTCCTCTCCCCCTCCTCCCATCTCCCCCCTTTTATCCTTCTCCTGCCCCTTCCTCCCCCCTCCTCCTATTCTCCTCTTTATCCTTCTCCTGCCCCTTCCTCCCCCTCTCCTCCCCCCTCTTTATCCTTCTCATACTGCCCTTCCTCTCCCCTCCTCCCATTCCTCTCCCCCTCCTCCCATTTCTTTATCCTTCTCCTACTGCCCCTTCCTCTCCCCCCTCCTCCCATCTCCCCCCTCTTTATCCTTCTCATCTCCCCTTCCTCCCCCTCCCCCTATCTCTCTCCCTTTATCCTTCTCATACTGCCCCTTCCTCTCCCCCTCCTCCCATCTCCCCTTATCCTTCTCATACTGCCCCTTCCTCTCCCCCTCCTCCCATCTCCCCCCTCTTTATCCTTCTCATACTGCCCCTTCCTCTCCCCCTCCTCCCATCTCCCCCTCTTTATCTTCTCATACTGCCTTCCTCTCCCCCTCCTCCCATCTCCCCCTTTTATCCCTCTCCTTACTGCCCCTTCCTCTCCCCCTCCTCCCATCTCCCCCTCTTTATCCTTCTCATACTGCCCCTTCCCTCCCCCCTCCCATCTCCCCCTCTTTATCCTTCTCATACTGCCTTCTACTGCCCCTTCCTCTCCCCCTCCTCCCATCTCCCCCTCTTTATCCTTCTCATACTGCCCCTTCCTCTCCCCCTCCTCCCATCTCCTCCCTCTTTATCCTTCTCATACTGCCCTTCCTCTCCCCTCCTCCCATCTCCTCCCTCTTTATCCTTCTCTACTGCCCCTTCCTCTCCCCTCCTCCCATCTCCCCCCTCTCATACTTATCCTCATCTCATACTGCCCCTTCCTCTCCCCCTCCTCCCCCTCCCTTTTATCCTTCTCATACCCCTTCCTTTCTCCTCCCTCTTCTCCTCCTTCTCCCTTTACTGCCCCTTCCTCTCCCCCTCCTCCCATCTCCCCTCTTTATCCTTCTCATACTGCCCCTTCCTCTCCCCCTCCTCCATCTCCCCCTTTATCCCTCTCCATACTGCCCCTTCCTCTCCCCCTCCTCCCATTTCCCCCTGCCTTCCCTTACTGCCCCTTCCTCTCCCCCTCCTCCCATCTCCCCCTATCCCTCTCATACTGCCCCTTCCTCTCCCCTCCTCCCATCTCCCCCTCTTTATCCTTCCATACTGCCCCTTCCCTTCCCCTCCTCCCATCTCCCCTCTATCCCTCTCATACTGCCCCTTCCTCTCCCCCTCCTCCCATCTCCCCCTCTTTATCCTTCTCATACTGCCCCTTCCTCTCCCCCTCCTCCCATCTCCCCCTCTTTATCCTTCTCCTTACTGCCCCTTCCTCTCCCCTCCCTCCCATCTCCCCCTCTTTATACTTCTCATACTGCCCCTTCCTCTCCCCCTCCTCCTATCTCCTCCCCCTATCCTCTCATACTGCCCCTTCTCTCCCCTCCTCCCATTTCCCCTCTTATCCCCCCCTCTCCTTCTGCCCCTTCCTCTCTCCCCTCCTCCCATCTCCCCCTCTTTATCTTTCTTCTCATACTGCCCCTTCCTCTCCCCCTCCTCCCATCTCCCCCTCTTTATCCTTCTCATACTGCCCCTTCCTCTCTCCCCTCCTCCCATACTGCCCCCCCCTCCTCCCATTTATCCTTATCTTCTCATCTCCCCCTATCCCTCTCTTACTGCCCCTTCCTCTCCCCCTCCTCCCATCTCCCCCTCTTTATCCTTCTCATACTGCCCCTTCCTCTCCCCCTCCTCCCATCTCTCTTATCCTTCTCATACTGCCCCTTCCTCTCCCCCTCCTCCCATCTCCTCCCTCTTTATCCTTCTCATACTGCCCCTTCCTCTCCCTCCTCCCATCTCCCCTCTTTATCCTTCTCATACTGCCCTTCCCTCTCCCCCTCCTCCCATCTCCCCTCTTTATCCTTCTCCTTACTGCCCCTTCCTCTCCCCTCCTCCTATCTCCTCCCTCTTTATCCCTTCCTCATACCCCCTCCTCCCATCTCCCTATCCTCTCTTATGCCTTCTCCTCCCCCTTCCTCCTCTCCCCCTCTTCATCTTCTCATACTGCCCCTTCCTCTCCCCCTCCTCCCATCTCCCCCCCTTCCTCCTTACTGCCCCTTCCTCTCCCCCTCCTCCCATTTCCCCCTCTTTATCCTTCTCATACTGCCCCTTCCCTCTCCCTCCTCCCATCTCCCCCTCTTTATCCTTCTCATACTGCCCCTTCCTCCTCCTCCTCCCATCTCCCCCTCTTTATCCTTCTCATACTGCCCCTTCCTCTCCCCCTCCTCCCATCTCCCTCTTTATCCTTCTCATACTGCCCCTTCCTCTCCCCCTCCTCCCATCTCCGATCCCTCTTTATCCTTCTCATACTGCCCCTTCCTCTCCCCCCCTCCTCCCATCTCCCCCTCTTTATCCTTCTCATACTGCCCCTTCCTCTCCCCCTCCTCCCATCTCCCCCTATCCCTCTCCCCTACTGCCCTTCCTCTCCCCCCTCCTCCCATCTCCCCCTCTTTATCCTTCTCATACTGCCCCTTCCTCTCTCCCCCTCCCCATCTCCCCCTCTTTATCCCTCTCATACTGCCCCTTCCTCTCCCCCTCCTCCCATCTCCCCTCTTTATCCTTCTCATACTGCCCTTCCTCTCCCCTCCTCCCATCTCCCCCTCCCATCTCCCCTTCCTCTCCCCCTCCTCCCATCTCCCCCTTTTATCCTCTCATACTGCCCCTTCCTCTCCCCCTCCTCCTATCTCCCCCTCTTTATCCTTCTCATACTGCCCTTCCTTCCCCCCTCCCCCTCCCCCTCTTTATCCTGCCCCTTCCTCTCCCCTCTCCCATCTCCCCCTCTTTATCTCTTCTCCCCCTCATACTGCCCCTTCCTCTCCCCCTCCTCCCATCTCCCCCTCTTTATCCTTCTCATACTGCCCCTTCCTCTCCCCCTCCTCCCCCATCTCCCCCTCTTTATACTTCTCATACTGCCCCTTCCTCTCCCCCTCCTCCCATCTCCCCCTCTTTATCCCTCTCATACTGCCCCTTCCTCTCCCCCTCCTCCCATCTCCCCCCTCTTATCCCTTCTCCTACTGCCCCTTCCTCTCCCCCTCCTCCCATCTCCCCCTATCCTCTCCTGCCCCTTCCTCTCCCCCCTCCTCCCATCTCCCCCCTCTTTATCCTTCTCATACTGCCCCTTCCTCTCCCTCCTCCCATCTCCCCTCTATCCCTCTCATACTGCCCCTTCCTCTCCCCCTCCTCCCATCTCCCCCTCTTTATCCTTCTCATACTGCCCCTTCCTCTCCCCCTCCTCCCATCTCCCCCTCTTTATCCTTCTCATACTGCCCCTTCCTCTCCCCCTCCTCCCATCTCCCCCTCTTTATCCTTCTCATACTGCCCCTTCCTCTCCCCCTCCTCCCCCTCCTATCTCCCCCTCTTATCCTTCTCATACTGCCCCTTCCTCTCCCCCTCCTCCCATCTCCCCCCTTTATCCCTCCCCCTTCCTCTCCCTCCTCTCCTCCTCTTTATCCTTCTCATACTGCCCCTTCCTCCCCCTCCTCCCTATCTCCTCCTCTTTATCCTTCTCCTTACTGCCCCTTCCTCTCCCCCTCTCCTATCTCCTCCTCTTTATCCTTCTCATACTGCCCCTTCCTCTCCCCCTCCTCCTATCTCCTCCCCTCTTTATCCTTCTCCATACTGCCCCTTCTCTCCTATCTCTCCCTCCTCTTTATCCTTCTCATACTGCCCCTTCCTCTCCCATCTCCTCCTCATACTGCCCCTTCCTCTCCCTCCCTCCCATTCCCCCTCTTCCTATCCTTCTCATACTGCCCCTTCCTCTCCCCCTCCTCCCATCTCCCCCTCTTTATCCTTCTCATACTGCCCCTTCCTCTCCCCTCCTCCCATCTCCCCCTCTTTATCCCTCTCATACTGCCCCTTCCTCTCCCCCCCTCCTCCCATCTCCCCCTCTTTATCCTTCCCTCATACTGCCCCTTCCTCTCCCCCTCCTCCCATCTCCCCCTCTTTATCCTTCTCATACTGCCCCTTCCTCTCCCCCTCCTCCCATCTCCCCCTCTTTATCCTTCTCATACTGCCCCTTCCTCTCCCCCTCCTCCCATCTCCCCCTCTTTATCCTTCTCATACTGCCCCTTCCTCTCCCCCCTCCCATCTCCCCCTCTTTATACCCTCATCTGCCCCTTCTCTCCCCCTCCTCCCATCTCCCCCCTCCCTCCTCTTTATACTGCCCCTTCCTCTCCCCCTCCTCCCATCTCCCCCTCTTTATCCTTCTCATACATACTGCCCCTTCCCTCCCCCTCCTCCCATCTCCCCCTCTTTATCCTTCTCATACTGCCCCTTCCTCTCCCTCCTCCCATCTCCCCCTCTTTATCCTTCTCATACTGCCCCTTCCTCCCCCTCCTCCTATCTCCCCCTCCTCCTATCTCCTCTCCCCTCTTCTCCCCCTCTTTATCCTTCTCATACTGCCCCTTCCTCTCCCCCTCCTCCCATCTCCCCCTCTTTATCCTTCTCATACTGCCCCTTCTCTCCCCTCCCTATCTGCCCCTTCCTCTCCTTCCCATTTTCCCCCCTCTTATCCTTCTCATAATGCCCCTTCCTCTCCCCCCCCCTCCTCCATCTCCTCCCTCTTTATCCTTCTCATACTGCCCTTCCTCTCCCTCCTCCCATCTCCTCCTCTTTATCCTTCTCCTACTTCCCCCCCCTTCCCATCTCCCCCCTCCTCCCATCTCCCCTCTCTCTTTATCCTTCTCATACTGCCCCTTCCTCTCCCCCTCCTCCCATCTCCCCCTCTTTATCCTTCTCATACTGCCCCTTCTCTCCCCCCTCCTCCTATCTCCTCCCTCTTTATCCTTCTCATACTGCCCCCCCCTCTCCCCCCTCCCATCTCTATCTTCCCCCTTTCCCATCCCTTCTCCCCTACTGCCCCTTCCTCTCCCTTCCTCTCCCATCTCCCCCTCTTTATCCTTCTCATACTGCCCCTTCCTCTCCCCCTCTTCCCATCTCCCCCCTCCCCCCTCTTTATACTGCCCCCCTTCTCTCCCTCCTCCCATCTCCCCTCTTTATCCTTCTCATACTGCCCCTTCCTCTCCCCCTCCTCCCATCTCCCCCTTTATCCTTCTCATACTGCCCCTTCCTCTCCCCCTCCTCCCTATCTCCCCCCTCTTTATCCTTCTCTCCCCCTTCCTCTCCCCCTCCTCCCATCTCCCCTCTTTATCCTTCTCCCTTCTCATACTGCCCCTTCCTCTCCCCCTCCTCCCATCTCCCCCTCTTTATCCTTCTCATTCTGCCCCCTCTCCCCCTCCTCCCATCTCCCCCCCTCCTCTATCTTTATGCCCCTTCTCCCTCCCTCCTCCCATCTGCCCCTTCCTCTCCCCCTCCTCCCATCTCCCCCCCCTCTTTATCCTTCTCATACTGCCCCTTCCTCTCCCCCTCCTCCCATCTCCCCCCTCTTTATCCTTCTCATACTGCCCCCTTCCTCTCCCCCTCCTCCCATCTCCCCCCTCTTTATTGCCCCTTCTCATACTTCCTCCCCTTCCTCTCCCCCTCCTCCCATCTCCCCCTCTTTATACTTCTCCCTGTCCCCTTCCTCTCCCCCTCCTCCCATCTCCCCCTCTTTATCCTTCTCATACTGCCCCTTCCTCCCCCTCCTCCCATCTCCCCCTCTTATCCTTCTCATACCTGCCCCTTCCTCTCCCCTCTCCTATCTCCCCCTCTTTATCCTTCTCATACTGCCCTTCTTCTCATACTGCCCCATATCCCTTCCTCTCCCCCTCCTCCTATCTCCTCCCTCTTTATCCTTCTCATACTGCCCTTCCTCTCCCCCTCCTCCCATCTCCTCCCTCTTTATCCTTCTCATACTGCCCCTTCCTCTCCCCCTCCTCCCATTTCCCCCCCCTCTTTATCCTTCTCCTACTGCCCCTTTCCTCTCCCCCTCCTCCCCATCTCCCCCCTATCCCTCTCATCTGCCCCTTCCTCTCCCCCTCCTCCCATTTCCCCCTCTTTATCCTTCTCATACTGCCCCTTCCTCTCCCCTCCTCCCATCTCCCCCCTCTTTATCCTTCTCCCCTACTGCCCCTTCCTCTCCATCCCCCTCCCCCTCCCATCTCCCCCCTCTCCCCCCCCTCTTTATCCCTCTCATACTCCCCTTCCTCTCCCCCTCCTCCCATCTCCCCCTCTTTATCCTTCTCATACTGCCCCTTCCTCTCCCCCTCCTCCCATCTCCCCCCTATCCCTCTCCCATACTGCCCCTTCTCTCCCCCTCCTCCCATTTCCCCCTCTTTTATCCTTCTCATACTGCCCCTTCCTCTCCCCCTCCTCCTATCTCCCCCTCTTTATCCTTCTCATACTGCCCCTTCCTCTCCCCTCCTCCTCCCATCTCCCTCTCCTCTTTATCTTCTCATACTGCCCCCTTCCTCTCCCCCTCCTCCCATCTCCCCCTCTTTATCCTTCTCATACTGCCCCCTTCTCATACTCCCCATACTTCCTCTCCCCCTCCCTCCTATCTCCTCCCTCTTTCCCCTTCTCATACTGCCCCTTCCCTCCCCCTCCTCCTTTCTCCCCCCTTTATCCTTCCCCCTCATACTGCCCCTTCCTCTCCCCCTCCTCCCATCCTCCCCCCTCTTTATCCTTCTGCCCCTTCCTCTGCCCCTTCCTCTCCCCCTCCTCCCATCTCCCCCTATCCCTCTCTCTCATACTGCCCCTTCCTCTCCCCCTCCTCCCATCTCCCCCCCCCTCTTTATCCTTCTCATACTGCCCCTTCCTCTCCCCTCCTCCCATCTCCCCTCTTCCCTCTCCCTGCCCCTTCCTCTCCCCCTCCTCCCATCTCCCCCTCTTATCCTTCTCCTTACTGCCCCTTCCTCTCCCCCTCCCCCATCTCCCCCCTATCCCTCTCATACTGCCCCTTCCTCTCCCCCTCCTCCCATCTCCCCCTCTTTATCCTTCTCATACTGCCCCTTCCTCTCCCCCTCCTCCCATCTCCCCCTATCCCTCTCATACTGCCCCTTCCTCTCCCCCTCCTCCCATCTCCCCCTCTTTATCCTTCTCATAATGCCCCTTCCTCTCCCCCTCCTCCCATCTCCCCCTCTTTATCCTTCTCATACTGCCCCTTCCTCTCCCCCTCCCATCTCCCCCTCTTTATACTTCTCATACTGCCCCTTCCTCTCCCCCTCCTCCTATCTCCTCCCCCTTTATCTCCTCCTGCCCCTTCCTCTCCCCTCCTCCCATTTCCCCCTCTTTATCCTTCTCATACTGCCCCTTCCTCTCCCCCTCCTCCCATCTCCCCCCCCCCCTCTTTATCCTTCTCATACTGCCCTTCCTCTCCCCCTCCTCCCATCTCCCCCTCTTTATACTTCTCATATGCCCTTCCTCTCCCCCTCCTCCCATCTCCCCCCCTATCCCTCTCATACTGCCCCTTCCTCTCCCCTCCTCCCATCTCCCCCTCTTTATACTTCTCCCCCTCCTCCCATACCTGCCCCTTCCTCTCCCCCTCCTCCCATCTCCCCCTCTTTATCCTTCTCATACTGCCTTCCTCTCCCCCTCCCATCTCCCCCTATCCCTCATATCTCCCCCTCCTCCCATCTCCTCTTTATCCTTCTCCTACTGCCCCTTCCTCTCCCCCTCCTCCTATCTCCTCCCTCTTTATCCTTCTCATAATGCCCCTTCCTCTCCCCCTCCTCCCATCTCCCCCTCTTTATCCTTCTCATACTGCCCCTTCCTCTCCCTCCTCCCATCTCCCCCTCTTTATCCCTTCTCATACTGCCCCTTCCTCTCTCCCCTCCTCCCATCTCCCCCTCTTTATCCTTCTCATACTGCCCCTTCCTCTCCCCCTCCTCCCATCTCCCCCTCTTTATCCTTCTCATACTGCCCCTTCCTCTTCCCCTCCTATCTCCTCCCTCTTTATCCTTCTCATACTGCCCCTTCTCATACTGCCCCATACTTCCCCTTCCTCTCCCCCTCCTCCTATCTCCTCCCTCTTTATCCTTCTCATACTGCCCCTTCCTCTCCCCCTCCTCCTATCTCCTCCCTCTTTATCCTTCTCATACTTCCCCTTCCTCTCCCCCTCCTCCTATCTCCTCCCTCTTTATCCTTCTCATACTGCCCCTTCCTCTCCCCCTCCCTCCTATCTCCTCCCTCTTTATCCTTCTCATACTGCCCCTTCCTCTCCCCTCCTCCCATTTCCCCCTCTTTATCCTTCTCATACTGCCCCTTCCTCTCCCCCTCCTCCCATCTCCCCCTATCCCTCTCATACTGCCCCTTCCTCTCCCCCTCCTCCCATTCCCCCCTCTTTATCCTTCTCATGTTTCTGCCCCTTCCTCTCCCCCTCCTCCCATCTCCCCCCTCTTTATCCTTCTCATACTGCCCCTTCCCACTCTCCCCCTCCTCCCATCTCCCCCTATCCCTCTCCTCTACTGCCCCTTCCTCTCCCCCTCCTCCCATCTCCCCCCTCTTTATCCTTCTCATACTGCCCCTTCCTCTCCCCTCCTCCCATCTCCCCCTATCCCTCTCATACTGCCCCTTCCTCTCCCCCTCCTCCCATCTCCCCCCTCTTTATCCTTCTCATACTGCCCCTTCCTCTCCCCCTCCTCCCTATCTCCCCCTCTTTATCCTTCTCATACTGCCCCTTCCTCTCCCCCTCCTCCCATCTCCCCCTCTTTATACTTCTCATACTGCCCCTTCCTCTCCCCCTCCTCCTATCTCCTCCCCCTATCTTCTCATACTGCCCCTTCCTCTCCCCTCCTCCCATCTCCCCCTCTTTATCCTTCTCATACTGCCCCTTCCTCTCCCCCTCCTCCCATCTCCCCCTCTTTATCCTTCTCCTACTGCCCCTTCCTCTCCCCCTCCTCCCATCTCCCCCTCTTTATACTTCTCTCCCCCTCCTCCCATAATGCCCCTTCCTCTCCCCCTCCTCCCATCTCCCCCTATCCCTCTCATACTGCCCCTTCCCTCCCCCTCCTCCCATTTCCCCCTATCCTCTCATACTGCCCCTTCCTCTCCCCCCCCTCCCATTTCCCCCTCTTTATCCTTCTCATACTGCCCCTTCCTCTCCCCCTCCTCCCATCTCCCCCCTATCCCTCTCATACTGCCCCTTCCTCTCCCCCTCCTCCCATCTCCCCCTCTTTATCCTTCTCATACTGCCCCTTCCTCTCCCCCTCCTCCCATCTCCCCCTATCCCTCTCATACTGCCCCTTCCTCTCCCCTCCCTCCTCCCATCTCCCCCCTCTTTATCCTCTCCATACTGCCCCTTCCTCTCCCCCTCCTCCCATCTCCCCCTTTATCCTTCTCATACTGCCCTTCCTCTCCCCCTCCTCCCATCTCCCCCCTCTTTATCCTTCTCCTTACTGCCCCTTCCTCTCCCCCTCCTCCCCATCTCCCCCCCTATCCCTCTCATACTGCCCCTTCCTCTCCCCCTCCTCCCATCTCCCCCTCTTTATCCTTCTCATAATGCCCCTTCCTCTCCCCCTCCTCCTCCTATCTCCCCTCTTTATCCTTCTCATACTGCCCCTTCCTCTCCCCCTCCCCCATCTCCCCCTCTTTATACTTCTCATACTGCCCCTTCCTCTCCCCCTCCTCCTATCTCCTCCCCCTATCTCTCTCATACTGCCCCTTCTCTCCCCCTCCTCCCATTCTCCCCCTCTTTATCCTTCTCATACTGCCCCTTCCTCTCCCCCTCCTCCCATCTCCCCCTCTTTATCCTTCTCCTTGCCCCTCTCCTCTCCCCCTCCCCTCTCTCCCCCTCTTTATACTTCTCATATGCCCCTTCCTCTCCCCCTCCTCCCATCTCCCCCTATCCTCTCATACTGCCCCTTCCTCTCCCCCTCCTCCCATCTCCCCCTATCCCTCTCATACTGCCCCTTCCTCTCCCCCTCCTCCCATCTCCCCCTCTTTATCCTTCTCATACCTCCCTTCCTCTCCCCCTCCTCCCATCTCCCCCCCTATCCCTCTCATACTGCCCCTTCCTCTCCCCCCCCCTCCTATCTCCTCCCTCTTTATCCTTCTCATAATGCCCCTTCCTCTCCCCCTCCTCCATCTCCCCCTCTTTATCCTTCTCATACTGCCCCTTCCTCTCCCCCTCCTCCCATCTCCCCCTCTTTCCTTCTCATACTGCCCCTTCCTCTCCCCTCCCTCTTTATCCTCCCATCTCCCCCTATCCTTCTCATACTGCCCTTCCTCTCCCCCTCCTCCCATCTCCCCCTCTTTATCCTTCTCTTACTGCCCCTTCCTCTTCCCCTCCTCCCATCTCCCCCTCTTTATCCTTCTCATACTGCCCCTTCTCATACTGCCCCATACTTCCCCTTCCTCTCCCCCTCCTCCTATCTCCTCCCTCTTTATCCTTCTCCATACTGCCCTTCCTCTCCCCCTCCTCCCATCTCCTCCCTCTCCTTCTCATACTGCCCCTTCCTCTCCCCCTCCTCCTATCTCCCCCTCTTTATCCTTCTCATACTGCCCCTTCCTCTCCCCCTCCTCCTATCTCCTCCCTCTTTATCCTTCTCATACTGCCCCTTCCTCTCCCCCTCCTCCCATCTCCCCCTCTTTATCCTTCTCATACTGCCCCTTCCTCTCCCCCTCCTCCCATCCCATCTCCCCCTATCCCTCTCATACTGCCCCTTCCTCTCCCCCTCCTCCCATTTCCCCCTCTTTATCCTTCTCATACTGCCCCTTCCTCTCCCCCTCCTCCCATCTCCCCCCTCTTTATCCTTCTCATACTGCCCTTCCTCTCCCCCTCCTCCCATCTCCCCCTCTTTCCCTCTCATACTGCCCCTTCCTCTCCCCCTCCTCCCATCTCCCCCTCTTTATCCTTCTCATCTGCCCCTTCCTCTCCCCCTCCTCCCCCATCTCCCCCTATCCCTCTCCTGCCCCTCTCTCTCTTTTCCTCCTCCTCCCATCTCCCCCCCTCTTTATCCTTCTCATACTGCCCCTTCCTCTCCCCCTCCTCCTATCTCCTCCCCTTCTTTATCCTTCTCATACTGCCCCTTCCTCTCCCCCTCCTCCCATCTCCCCCTCTTTATACTTCTCATACTGCCCCTTCTCTCCCCCTCCTCCTCTCCTCCCCTCTCTCTTTGCCCCTTCCTCTCCCCCTTTATCCTCCCATTTCCCCCTCTTTATCCCCTTCTCTCCCCTGCCCCTTCCTCTCCCCTCCTCCCTGCCCCTTCCTCTCCATCTCCTCCCTCTTTATCCTTCTCATACTGCCCCTTCCTCTCCCCCTCCTCCCATCTCTCCCCTCTTTATCTTCTCATGTGCCCCTTCCTCTCCCCCTCCTCCCATCTCCCCCCCTCCCTCTCATACTGCCCCTTCCTCTCCCCCTCCTCCCATCTCCCCCCTATCCCTCTCATACTGCCCCTTCCTCTCCCCTCCCCATCTCCCCCCTCTTTATCCTTCTCATACTGCCCCTTCCTCTCCCCCTCCTCCCATCTCCCCCCTATCCCTCTCATACTGCCCTTCCTCTCCCCCTCCTCCTATCTCCTCCCCTCTTTATCCTTCTCATAATGCCCCTTCCTCTCCCCCTCCTCCCATCTCCCCCCCCTCTTTATCCTTCTCCATACTGCCCCTTCCTCTCCCCCTCCTCCCATCTCCCCCTCTTTATCTTCTCATACTGCCCCTTCCTCTCCCCCTCCTCCCATCTCCCCCTCTTTATCCTTCTCATACTGCCCCTTCCTCTCCCCCTCCTCCCATCTCCCCCTCTTTATACTTCTCCTTACTGCCCCTTCCTCTTCCCCCCTATCTCCTCCCTCTTTATCCTTCTCATACTGCCCCTTCTCCCATCTGCCCCATACTTCCCCTTCCTCTCCCCCTCCTCCTATCTCCTCCTCTTTATCCTTCTCATACTGCCCCTTCCTCTCCCCCTCCTCCTATCTCCTCCCTCTTTATCCTTCTCATACTTCCCCTTCCTCTCCCCTCCTCCTATCTCCTCCCTCTTTATCCTTCTCATACTGCCCCTTCCTCTCCCCCTCCTCCTATCTCCTCCCTCTTTATCCTTCTCATACTGCCCCTTCCTCTCCCCCTCCTCCCATTTCCCCCTCTTTATCCTTCTCATACTGCCCCTTCCTCTCCCCCTCTCTCCCATCTCCCCCTCTCCCTCTCCTACTGCCCCTTCCTCTCCCCCTCCTCCCATTTCCCCCTCTTTATCCTTCTCCCATACTGCCCCTTCCTCTCCCCCTCCTCCCATCTCCCCCCTTTATCCTTCTCATACTGCCCCTTCCTCTCCCCTCCTCCCATCTCCCCCCTATCCCTCTCATACTGCCCCTTCCTCTCCCCCTCCTCCCATCTCCCCCTCTTTATCCTTCTCCTTACTGCCCCTTCCTCTCCCCCTCCTCCCATCTCCCCCTATCCCTCTCATACTGCCCCTTCCTCTCCCCCTCCTCCCATCTCCCCCTCTTTATCCTTCTCATACTGCCCCTTCCTCTCCCCCTCCTCCTATCTCCTCCCTCTTTATCCTTCTCATACTGCCCCTTCCTCTCCCCCTCCTCCCATCTCCCCCTCTTTATACTTCTCCTACTGCCCCTTCCTCTCCCCCTCCTCCTATCTCCTCCCCCTATCTCTCTCATACTGCCCCTTCCTCTCCCCCTCCTCCCATTTCCCCCTCTTTATCCTTCTCATACTGCCCCTTCCTCTCCCCCTCCTCCCATCTCCCCCTCTTTATACTTCTCATACTGCCCCTTCCTCTCCCCCTCCTCCCATCTCCCCCTCTTTATACTTCTCATAATGCCCCTTCCTCTCCCCCTCCTCCCATCTCCCCCCCTATCCCTCTCATACTGCCCCTTCCTCTCCCCCTCCTCCCATCTCCCCCTATCCCTCTCTCTCATACTGCCCCTTCCTCTCCCCCTCCTCCCATCTCCCCCCTCTTTATCCTTCTCATACTGCCCCTTCCTCTCCCCCTCCTCCCATCTCCCCCTATCCCTCTCATACTGCCCCTTCCTCTCCCCCTCCTCCTATCTCCTCCCTCTTTATCCTTCTCATACTGCCCCTTCCTCTCCCCCTCCTCCCATCTCCCCCTCTTTATCCTTCTCATACTGCCCCTCTCCTCCTCCCCCTCCTCCCATCTCCCCCTCTTTATACTTCTCCATACTGCCCCTTCCTCTCCCCCTCCTCCCATCTCCCCCTCTTTATTCTCCTTCTCCATACTGCCCCTTCCTCTCCCCCTCCTCCCATCTCCCCCTCTTTATACTTCTCATACTGCCCCTTCCTCTTCCCCTCCCTATCTCCTCCCTCTTTATCCTTCTCATCTGCCCCTTCTCATACTGCCCCATACTTCCCCTTCCTCTCCCCCTCCTCCTATCTCCTCCCTCTTTATCCTTCTCATCTGCCCCTTCCTCTCCCCCTCCTCCTATCTCCCTCCTCTTTATCCTTCTCATACTGCCCCTTCCCTCTCCCCCTCCTCCCTATCTCCTCCCTCTTTATCCTTCTCATACTGCCCCTTCCTCTCCCTCTCACTACAGTATCTACCTGAGGTCCTGGTGTCCACCTCATTCATCACCTGGGCTTGATTCCTTCTGCTCTCCTCTGTTTTCTCTCCTCTGTTTTCTCTCCTCTGTTTTCTCTCCTCTGTTTTCTCCTCTGTTTTCTCTCTGTTTTCTCTCCTCTGTTTTCTCCCTCTGTTTTCTCTCCTCTGTTTTCTCTCCTCCTCTGTTTTCTCCTCTGCCTCCTCTTTCTCTCCTCTGTTTCTCTCCCTCTGTTTTCTCTCCTCTGTTTTTCCTCTCCTCTGTTTTCTCCTCTGTTTTTCTCTCTCTCTGTTTTCTCTCCTCTGTTTTCTCTCCTCTGTTTTCTCTCTGTTTTCTCTCTGTTTTCTCTCTCTGTTTTCTCTCTCTGTTTTCTCCTGTTTTCTCTGTTTTCTCTCCTCTGTTTTATCTCTCTGTTTTCTCTGTTTTCTCTCCTCTGTTTTCTCTCCTCTGTTTCTCTCTCTCTCTGTTTTCTCTCTCCTCTCCTCTGTTTTCTCTCCTCTGTTTTCTCTCCTCTGTTCTCTCCTCTGTTTTTTCTCTCTCTCTGTTTCTCTCCTCTGTTTCTCTCTGTTTTCTCTGTTTTCTCTCCTCTGTTTTCTCTCCTCTGTTTTCTCCTCTGTTTTCTCTCCTCTCTCCTCTGTTTCTGTTTCTCTCCTCTGTTTTCTCTCCTCTGTTTTCTCCTCTGTTTTATCTCCCTCTGTTTTCTCTCCTCTGTTTTCTCTCCTCTGTTTTCTCTCCTCTGTTTTCTCCTCTGTTTCTCTCCTCTGTTTTCTCTCCTCTCTGTTCTCTCCTCTGTTTTCTCCTCTGTTTTCTCTCCTCTGTTTTCTCTCCTCTGTTTTCTCCTCTGTTTTCTCTCCTCTGTTTTCTCTCTCTGTTTTCTCTCTCCTCTGTTTTCCTCTCCTCTCTGTTTTCTCCTCTGTTTTCTCTCCTCTGTTTTCTCTCTGTTTTCTCTGTTTTCTCTCCTCTGTTCTCTCCTCTGTTTTCTCTCCTCTGTTTTCTCTCCTCTGTTTTCTCTCCTCTGTTCTTCTCTGTTTTCTCCCTCTGTTTTCTCTCCTCTGTTTTCTCTCCTCTGTTTTCTCTCCTCTGTTTTCTCCTCTGTTTTCTCTCTCTGTTTTCTCTCCTCTGTTTTCTCTCCTCTGTTTTCTCTCCTCTGTTTTCTCTCCTCTGTTTTCTCTCCTCTGTTTTCTCTCCTCTGTTTTCTCTCCTCTGTTTTCTCTCCTCTGTTTTTCCTCTGTTTCTCCTCTGTTTTCTCTCCTCTGTTTCTCCTCTCTCTCCTCTGTTTTCTCTCCTCTGTTTCTCTCTCTGTTCTCTCCTCTCTCCTGTTTTCTCTCCTCTGTTTTCTCTCTCTGTTTTCTCTCCTCTGTTTTCTCCTCTGTTTTCTCTGTCTGTTTTCTCCTCTGTTTTCTCTCCTCTGTTTTCTCTCCTCTGTTTCTCCTCTGTTTTTTCTCCTCTGTTTTATCTCCTCTGTTTCTCTCCTCTGTTTTTTCTCCTCTGTTTTCTCTCCTCTGTTCTCTCCTCTGTTTTCTCTCCTCTGTTTTCTCTCCTCTCTGTTTTCTCTGTTTTCTCTCTCTGTTTTCTCCTCTGTTTCTCTGTTTTCTCTGTTTTCTCTCCTCTGTTTTCTCTCTCTCTGTTTTCTCCTCTGTTTTCTCTCTCTCCTCTGTTTTCTTCTCTCCTCTCTCCTCTGTTTTCTCCTCTGTTTTCTCCTCTGTTTTATCTCCTCTGTTTATCTCCTCTGTTTTCTCTCCTCTGTTCTCTCCTCTGTTTTCTCTCCTCTGTTTTCTCCTCTGTTTCTCCTCTGGTTTCTCTCTGTTTTATCTCCTCTGTTTTCTCTCCTCTGTTTTCTCTCCTCTGTTTTCTCTCCTCTGTTTTCTCTCCTCTGTTTTCTCCTCCTCTGTTTTCTCTCCTCTGTTTTCTCTCCTCTGTTTTCTCTCCTCTGTTTTCTCTCCTCTGTTTCTCTCTCCTCTGTTTTCTCTCTCTCTGTGTTTCTCCTCTGTTTTCTCTCCTCTGTCTCTCTCTCTCCTCTGTTTTCTCTCCTCTGTTCTCTCCTCTGTTTTCTCTCCTCTGTTTTCTCTCTCCTCTGTCTGTTCTCTCCTCTGTTTTCTCTCCTCTGTTTTCTCCTCTGTTTCTCTCCTCTGTTTCTCTCCTCTGTTTTCTCTCCTCTGTTTTATCTCCTCTGTTTTCTCTCCTCTGTTTTCTCCTCTGTTTTCTCTCCTCTGTTTTCTCTCCTCTGTTCTCTCTCTGTTTTCTCTCCTCTGTTTTCCCTCTCCTCTGTTTTCTCTCTGTTTCTCCTCTGTTTTCTCTCTCCTCTGTTTTCTCTCCTCTGTTTTCTCTCTCTCTCTGTTTTCTCTCCTCTGTTTTCTCTGTTTTCTCTCCTCTGTTTTATCTCCTCTGTTTTCCTCTCCTCTGTTTTCTCTCCTCTCTCTCTGTTTCTCTCTCCTCTGTTTTCTCCTCTGTTCTCTCCTCTGTTTTCTCCTCTGTTTTCTCTCCTCTGTTTTCTCCTCTGTTTTCTCTCCTCTGTTTTCTCTCCTCTGTTTTCTCCTGTTTCTCTGTTTTCTCTCCTCTGTTCTCTCCTCTGTTTTCTCTCCTCTGTTTTCTCTCCTCTCTCCTCTGTTTTCTCTCCTCTGTTTTATCTCCTCTGTTCTCTCCTCTGTTTTCTCCTCTGTTTTATCTCCTCTCTTTTTCTCCTCTGTTTTCTCTCCTCTGTTTTCTCTGTTTTCTCTCTCTCCTCTGTTTTCTCTCTCTGTTTTCTCCTCTCTCCTCTGTTTTCTCTCTCTGTTTTCTCTCCTCTGTTTTCTCTCCTCTGTTTCTCTCTCTCTCTGTTCTCTCCTCTGTTTTCTCTCCTCTGTTTTCTCTCCTCTGTTTTCTCTCCTCTGTTTTCTCTCCTCTCTGTTTTCCTCTGTTTTATCTCTCTGTTTTCTCTCCTCTGTTTTTCTCTCTGTTTTCTCTCCTCTGTTTTCTCTCTGTTTTCTCTGTTTTCTCTCCTCTGTTTCTCTCCTCTGTTTTCTCTCTCTGTTTTCTCTCTCCTCTCCTCTGTTTTCTCCTCTGTTTTATCTCCTCTGTTTTATCTCCTCTGTTTTCTCTCCTCTGTTCTCTCTCTCTTTTCTCTCCTCTGTTTTCTCTCCTCTGTTTTCTCTCCTCTGTTTTCTCTCCTCTGTTCTCTCTCTGTTTTCTCTCCTCTGTTTTCTCTCCTCTGTTTTCTCTCCTCTGTTTTTCCTCTGTTTTCTCTCCTCTGTTTTCTCTCCTCTGTTTTCTCTCCTCTGTTTTCTCTCCTCTGTTCTCTCCTCTGTTTTCTCTCCTCTGTTTTCTCTCCTCTGTTTTCTCTCCTCTGTTTTCTCCTCTGTTTTCTCTGTGTTTTCTCCTCTGTTTTCTCTCCTCTGTTTTCCTCTGTTTTCTCTCCTGTTTTTCTCTCTGTTTTCTCTCCTCTGTTTTCTCTCTCTGTTTTCTCTCTCTGTTTTCTCTCCTCTGTTTTCTCTCCTCTGTTTTCTCTCTCTGTTCTCTCCTCTGTTTTCTCTCCTCTGTTCTCTCCTCTGTTTTCTCTCCTCTGTTTTCTCTCCTCTGTTTTCTCTCCTCTGTTTTATCTCCTCTGTTTTCTCCTCTCTGTTTTCTCCTCTGTTTTCTCTCCTCTGTTTTCTCTCCTCTCTGTTTCTCCTCTGTTTTCTCTCTGTTTTCTCTCCTCTGTTTTCTCCTCTGTTTTCTCTCCTCTGTTTTCTCTCCTCTGTTTTCTCTCCTCTGTTTTCTCTCTGTTTTCTCTCCTCTGTTTTCTCCTCTGTTTTCTCTCCTCTGTTTTCTCCTCTGTTTTCTCTCCTCTGTTTTCTCTCCTCTGTTTTCTCTCCTCTGTTTTCTCTCCTCTGTTTTCTCTCTGGTTTCTCCTCTGTTTTCTCTCCTCTGTTTTCTCTCCTCTGTTTTCTCTCCTCTGTTTTCTCTCTCTGTTTTCTCTCCTCTGTTTTCTCTCCTCTGTTTTCTCTCCTCTGTTTTCTCTCCTCTGTTTTCTCTCCTCTGTTTTTCCTCTGTTTTCTCTCCTCTGTTTTCTCTCCTCTGTTTTTCCTCTGTTTTCTCTCTCTGTTTTCTCTCCTCTGTTTTCTCTCTCTGTTTTCTCTCCTCTGTTTTCTCCTCTGTTTTCTCTCCTCTGTTTTCTCTCCTCTGTTTTCTCTCCTCTGTTTTCTCCTCTGTTTTCTCTCCTCTGTTTTCTCCTCTGTTTTCTCTCCTCTGTTCTCTCCTCTGTTCTCTCCTCTGTTTTCTCTCCTCTGTTTTCTCTCCTCTGTTTTCTCTTCTGTTTTCTCTCCTCTGTTTTCTCTCCTCTGTTTTCTCTCCTCTGTTTTCTCTCTCTGTTTTCTCCTCTGTTTTCTCTCCTCTGTTTTCTCCTCTGTTTTCTCCTCTGTTTTCTCTCCTCTGTTCTCTCCTCTGTTTTCTCTCCTCTGTTTTCTCTCCTCTGTTTTCTCTCCTCTGTTTTCTCTCCTCTGTTTTCTCTCCTCTGTTTTCTCTCCTCTGTTTTCTCCTCTGTTTCTCTCTGTTTCTCTCTCTGTTTTTCTCTCCTCTCTGTTTCTCTCTTCTGTTTCTCTCCTCTGTTTTCTCTCTCTGTTCTCTCCTCTGTTTTCTCTCCTCTGTTTTCTCCTCTGTTTTCTCTCCTCTGTTTTCTCTCTCTGTTTTCTCCTCTGTTTTCTCCTCTGTTTTCTCTCCTCTGTTTTCTCCTCTGTTTTCTCTCTCTGTTTTCTCCTCTGTTCTCTCCTCTGTTTTCTCTCCTCTGTTTTCTCTCCTCTGTTTTCTCTCCTCTGTTTTCTCTCCTCTGTTTTATCTCCTCTGTTCTCTCCTCTGTTTTCTCTCCTCTGTTTTCTCTCTCTGTTTTCTCCCTCTGTTTTCTCTCCTCTGTTTTCTCCTCTGTTTTCTCTCCTCTGTTTTCTCTCCTCTGTTTTCTCCTCTGTTTTCTCTCCTCTGTTTTCTCTCCTCTGTTTTCTCTCCTCTGTTTTCTCTCCTCTGTTTTCTCCTCTGTTTTCTCTCCTCTGTTTTCTCTCCTCTGTTTTCTCTCCTCTGTTTTCTCCTCTGTTTTCTCTCCTCTGTTTTCTCTCCTCTGTTTTCTCTCCTCTGTTTTCTCTCCTCTGTTTTCTCTCCTCTGTTTTCTCCTCTGTTTTATCTCCTCTGTTTTCTCTCCTCTGTTTTCTCTCTCTCCTCTGTTTTCTCTCCTCTGTTTTCTCTCCTCTGTTTTCTCTCCTCTGTGTTCTCTCCTCTGTTTCTCTCCTCTGTTTTCTCTCCTCTGTTCTCTCCTCTGTTTTCTCTCCTCTGTTTTCTCTCCTCTGTTTTCTCTCCTCTGTTCTCTCCTCTGTGTTCTCTCCTCTGTTCTCTCCTCTGTGTTCTCTCCTCTGTTTTATCTCCTCTGTTCTCTCCTCTGTTTCTCTCCTCTGTTTCTCTCCTCTGTTTTATCTCCTCTGTTTTCTCTCCTCTGTTTCTCTCCTCTGTTTTATCTCCTCTGTTTTCTCTCCTCTGTTTTATCTCCTCTGTTTTCTCTCCTCTGTTTTCTCTCCTCTGTTTTCTCTCCTCTGTTTTCTCTCCTCTGTTTTCTCTCCTCTGTTTTCTCCTCTGTTTTCTCTCCTCTGTTTTCTCCTCTGTTTTCTCCTCTGTTCTCTCCTCTGTTTTCTCTCCTCTGTTTTCTCTCCTCTGTTTTCTCTCTGTTTTATCTCTGTTTTTCTCTCCTCTGTTTTCTCTCCTCTGTTTTCTCTCCTCTGTTTTCTCTCCTCTGTTTTCTCTCCTCTGTTTTCTCCTCTGTTTTCTCTCCTCTGTTTTCTCTCCTCTGTTTTCTCTCCTCTGTTTTCTCTCCTCTGTTTTCTCCTCTGTTTTCTCTCCTCTGTTTTCTCTCCTCTGTTTTCTCTCCTCTGTTTTCTCTCCTCTGTTTTCTCTCCTCTGTTTCTCTCCTCTGTTTTCTCCTCTGTTTCTCCTCTGTTTTCTCCTCTGTTCTCTCCTCTGTTTTCTCTCCTCTGTTTTCTCTCCTCTGTTTTCTCTCCTCTGTTTTCTCTCTCTGTTTTCTCTCTGTTTTCTCTCCTCTGTTCTCTCCTCTGTTCTCTCCTCTGTTTTCTCTCCTCTGTTTTCTCTCTCTGTTTTCTCTCCTCTGTTTTCTCTCCTCTGTTTTCTCTCCTCTGTTTTCTCTCCTCTGTTTTCTCCTCTGTTTTCTCCTCTGTTTTCTCCTCTGTTTTCTCTCCTCTGTTTTCTCTCCTCTGTTTTCTCTCCTCTGTTTTCTCCTCTGTTTTATCTCCTCTGTTTTATCTCCTCTGTTTTCTCTCCTCTGTTCTCTCCTCTGTTCTCTCCTCTGTTTTATCTCCTCTGTTCTCTCCTCTGGTTTCTCTCCTCTGTTTTCTCTCCTCTGTTTTCTCTCCTCTGTTTTTCCTCTGTTTTCTCTCCTCTGTTTTCTCCTCTGTTTTTTCTCCTCTGTTTTCTCTCCTCTGTTTTCTCTCCTCTGTTTTCTCTCCTCTGTTTTATCTCCTCTGTTCTCTCCTCTGTTTTCTCTCCTCTGTTTTCTCTCCTCTGTTTTCTCTCCTCTGTTTTCTCTCTCTGTTTTCTCTCCTCTGTTTTCTCCTCTGTTTTATCTCCTCTGTTTTCTCCTCTGTTTTCTCCTCTGTTCTCTCCTCTGTTCTCTCCTCTGTTTTATCTCCTCTGTTCTCTCCTCTGGTTTCTCTCCTCTGTTTTCTCTCCTCTGTTTTCTCTCCTCTGTTTTTCCTCTGTTTTCTCTCCTCTGTTTTCTCCTCTGTTTTCTCTCCTCTGTTCTCTCTCTGTTTTCTCTCCTCTGTTTTCTCTCCTCTGTTTTCTCCTCTGTTTTCTCTCCTCTGTTTTCTCTCTCTGTTTTCTCTCCTCTGTTTTCTCTCCTCTGTTTCTCCTCTGTTTTCTCTCCTCTGTTTTCTCTCCTCTGTTTTCTCTCCTCTGTTTTCTCCTCTGTTTTCTCTCCTCTGTTTTCTCCTCTGTTTTCTCTCCTCTGTTTTCTCTCCTCTGTTTTCTCTCCTCTGTTTTCTCTCCTCTGTTTTCTCTCTCTGTTTTATCTCCTCTGTTTTCTCCTCTGTTTTCTCCTCTGTTTTCTCTCTCTCTCTGTTCTCTCCTCTGTTTTCTCTCCTCTGTTTTCTCTCCTCTGGTTTCTCTCCCTCTGTTTTCTCTCCTCTGTTTTCTCTCCTCTGTTCTCTCCTCTGGTTTCTCTCTCTGTTTCTCTCCTCTGTTTTCTCTCCTCTGTTTTTCCTCTGTTTTCTCTCCTCTGTTTTATCTCCTCTGTTTTCTCTCCTCTGTTTTCTCTCTGTCTGTTTTCTCTCCTCTGTTCTCTCCTCTGTGTTCTCTCCTCTGTTTTCCTCTGTTTTCTCTCCTCTGTTTTCTCCTCTGTTTTCTCTCCTCTGTTTTCTCCTCTGTTTTCTCTCCTCTGTGTTCTCTCCTCTGTTTTCTCTCCTCTGTTTTTCCTCTGTTTTCTCTCCTCTGTGTTCTCTCCTCTGTTTTCTCCTCTGTTCTCTCCTCTGTTCTCTCCTCTGTTTTATCTCCTCTGTTCTCTCCTCTGTTTTATCTCCTCTGTTTTATCTCCTCTGTTTTCTCTCCTCTGTTTTCTCTCCTCTGTGTTCTCTCCTCTGTGTTCTCTCCTCTGTGTTCTCTCCTCTGTTTTCTCTCCTCTGTTTCTCTCCTCTGTGTTCTCTCCTCTGTTTTCTCTCCTCTGTTTTATCTCCTCTGTTCTCCTCTGTTCTCTCCTCTGTTTTATCTCCTCTGTTCTCTCCTCTGTTTTCTCTCCTCTGTGTTCTCTCCTCTGTGTTCTCTCCTCTGTTTTCTCTCCTCTGTTTCCTCCTCTGTTTTTTCTCCTCTGTTTTCTCCTCTGTTCTCTCCTCTGTGTTCTCTCCTCTGTGTTCTCTCCTCTGTTTTCTCTCCTCTGTTTCCTCCTCTGTTTTTTCTCCTCTGTTTTCTCCTCTGTTCTCTCCTCTGTTTTCTCTCCTCTGTTTTCTCTCCTCTGTTTCCTCCCCCATCCTCTTCTCTTTCCTTCAGTGTGAAGGAGGTAGAGTTGGATGCTGCCAGTAGAGGTAACGGTGCTGTGTTACCTGGGATCAGCAGGTTTGCTGTGTTGGCATGCTGCTCAGCCATATGGTTACCCACTGGGTGAACACTTTGATTAATGTTCCCCACAACACACTTTCTACACTTTTAGCTGATCCTGATAACAGGATCCCATCTCTCTCTTTTGCTCAGTAAACCAGGTGTTTTAATCACCGATTTTGACCGTACGCCGATTCAGATAAGCAGAGTAAGGTGTTGACATGACATTTACATAATATCACTACTGCCATAATCAGTTAAATATAGAATTATTAGTGTGCATGTAAACATACTCTCTCTCTCTCTCTTTTCTTTTAATCTTTCTCTCTCTGTCTTTCTCTAAATTCAATTCAAAGGGGCTTTATTGGCATGGGAAACATGTGTTTAGCTTGCCGAAGCAAGTTGAAATAAACAATAAACAAAAGTGAGAAGAAACAAATTTAACAACATCATTGTACTCAAAATGGTTAGGATAAAGACATTTCAAGTGTTGTATTATCAGCTATGTACAGTGTTTTAGCAATGTGCAATGATCACACTTAAACACACACACGTAGTCAGGTAGGTGGCTGTGCTGCGGTCTAAGCAGGTACGAGGAGGGGAACAGATGCCGGAGTCTCAATATGTGTGTGTATCTGTGTATTACCCTGGCAGAGTGTGTGTGTATCTGTGTATTACCCTAGCAGAGTGTGTGTGTATCTGTGTATTACCCTGGCAGAGTGTGTGTATTTGTGTATTACCCTGGCAGAGTGTGTGTGTATCTGTGTATTACCCTGGCAGAGTGTGTGTGTATCTGTGTATTACCCTGGCAGAGTGTGTGTGTATCTGTGTATTACCCTGGCAGAGTGTGTGTGTATATGTGTATTACCCTGGCAGAGTGTGTGTGTATCTGTGTATTACCCTGGCAGAGTGTGTGTGTATCTGTGTATTACCCTGGCAGAGTGTGTGTGTATCTGTGTATTACCCTAGCAGAGTGTGTGTGTATCTGTGGATTACCCTGGCAGAGTGTGTGTGTATCTGTGTATTACCCTGGCAGAGTGTGTGTGTATCTGTGTATTACCCTGGCAGAGTGTGTGTGTATCTGTGTATTACCCTGGCAGAGTGTGTGTGTATCTGTGTATTACCCTGGCAGAGTGTGTGTGTATCTGTGTATTACCCTGGCAGAGTGTGTGTGTATCTGTGTATTACCCTGGCAGAGTGTGTGTGTATCTGTGTATTACCCTAGCAGAGTGTGTGTATCTGTGGATTACCCTGGCAGAGTGTGTGTGTATCTGTGTATTACCCTGGCAGAGTGTGTGTGTATCTGTGTATTACCCTAGCAGAGTGTGTGTGTATCTGTGTATTACCCTGGCAGAGTGTGTGTGTATCTGTGTATTACCCTGGCAGAGTGTGTGTGTATCTGTGTATTACCCTGGCAGAGTGTGTGTGTATCTGTTTATTACCCTAGCAGAGTGTGTGTGTATCTGTGTATTACCCTGGCAGAGTGTGTGTGTATCTGTGGATTACCCTAGCAGAGTGTGTGTGTATTTGTGTATTACCCTGGCAGAGTGTGTGTGTATCTGTTTATTACCCTGGCAGAGTGTGTGTGTATCTGTGTATTACCCTGGCAGAGTGTGTGTGTATCTGTGTATTACCCTGGCAGAGTGTGTGTGTATCTGTGTATTACCCTGGCAGAGTGTGTGTGTATCTGTGTATTACCCTGGCAGAGTGTGTGTGTGTATCTGTGTATTACCCTGGCAGAGTGTGTGTGTATCTGTGTATTACCCTAGCAGAGTGTGTGTGTATCTGTGTATTACCCTGGCAGAGTGTGTGTGTATCTGTGTATTACCCTGGCAGAGTGTGTGTGTATCTGTGTATTACCCTGGCAGAGTGTGTGTGTATCTGTGTATTACCCTGGCAGAGTGTGTGTGTATCTGTGTATTACCCTGGCAGAGTGTGTGTGTGTATCTGTGTATTACCCTGGCAGAGTGTGTGTGTATCTGTGTATTACCCTGGCAGAGTGTGTGTGTATCTGTGTATTACCCTGGCAGAGTGTGTGTGTATCTGTGTATTACCCTGGCAGAGTGTGTGTGTATCTGTGTATTACCCTGGCAGAGTGTGTGTGTGTATCTGTGTATTACCCTGGCAGAGTGTGTGTGTATCTGTGTATTACCCTGGCAGAGTGTGTGTGTATCTGTGTATTACCCTGGCAGAGTGTGTGTGTATCTGTGTATTACCCTAGCAGAGTGTGTGTGTATCTGTGTATTACCCTGGCAGAGTGTGTGTGTGTATCTGTGTATTACCCTGGCAGAGTGTGTGTGTGTATCTGTGTATTACCCTGGCAGAGTGTGTGTGTGTATCTGTGTATTACCCTGGCAGAGTGTGTGTGTGTATCTGTGTATTACCCTGGCAGAGTGTGTGTGTGTATCTGTGTATTACCCTGGCAGAGTGTGTGTGTGTATCTGTGTATTACCCTGGCAGAGTGTGTGTGTGTATCTGTGTATTACCCTGGCAGAGTTCAGACATGAGACAGCACTAACAGGACAGGGACCTCTCAGGTGAGCCATTTTCTGCTGCAAATCACACTAAATAACATTCTCTCAGAGAGTGTGTGTTGAGCAACTATGCGAGGTGTGTGAAGTCGTTACGGACCTACATTTGCTCCTGAGGAGCAGAGGGACGATGTCTCCATTGACACTTAAATGAACCGTACTCACACAGGTTCTTCTCTTTCTCCTGGTATAATGAGACATTACCACAGCAGAAACAATATGCAGATGCTCTATGTTATTTGGGATGATCCATTATCACCAGACATATGCTTTGTTCTGCCCTCTGTTTTATAGCCTGTTCCCACTAGTTGTGTGTTTTGGTCTTCCTCAGTCATGTTAAGTGCTGCCATTCCCTAGCTTCTGGATGAGGCCCAGAGGGCCCCTAGTGAGACCAGGGGCAGGGAATGGGCTATCTGCCCCAGCCGGAGGTGCCCAAGGTGGGCCATGAGGCTCAGTAAATCTCCCTGATTGCCCTGTGTGCTGGTGGTGGAATGGGGATGGTACCGAGGTGGCCAGTCCTCCATAGCGGATGTTTGACATGCAAATGGTGACGATAACTCAGAGGTAATGGAGACCTCTACTCACCTCTGTAGTTGACCTGCAAGATACACTTTAAGGACAGCACAACACACACGCACGCACACACACACACACACACACACACACACACACACACACACACACACACACACACCCACATACATACATACATACATACATACATACATACATACATACACACACACACACACACACACACACACACACACACACCACACACACCCTCACATACATACATACACACACACACACACACACACACACACACACACACACACACACACACACACACACACATACATACATACATACATACACACACACACACACACACACACACACACACACACACACACACACACACACACACACCCCTCACATACATACATACATACATACATACATACACACACGCACGCGCGCACGCACACACACACACACACACACACACACACACACACACACACACACACACACACACACACACACACACACACACACACACACATGTGCAAAGCATGTGCAAAGCATGTGCAAAGCATGTGCAACTATTTAAATAATAGGCTCCTTGGTTTGTGTGATATTACTAGAGGCAAATCTATTCTTCACATCCTCTAGATCCAGGAGAACAGATGGACACGGGGAAGTGAGGGAGGACAATAGCAGAGAGGTGGAATGAACAGGGGAGCCGAAATAGAGGAAGTAATTGTGCAGTCCTTTGCTGAATAGTTCTGTGAGTGCAGATTTGAATCCCTCCTATTATTTTAATCATCTGCCTTTTACTGCTGCTGCCTGGATCATTTGTTTGCCAACTGGAGAGGGAGGCTCTTGGGTCATTTCAAGCTACGGAGCATCTCTGCCTATAAGTTAGTGAGGAAATGACTGTTGTTTCCACTAACACAGGACTGCTCAGTGGTCTAAAGTACTTATACTTTATAGTAGTACTTGTGTAGTTTCTTGGAGTATCTGTACTTTACTTTACTATTTATTTAACTTTGATTTTTTTCTCCACTACATTCCTAAAGACAATAATGTACTTTCTACTCCGTACATTTTCCCTGACACCCAAAAGTACTCCTTACATTTTGGATGCTTAGCATTTAAACATCCCTGGTCATTCCTACTGCCTCTGATCTGGAGGACTCACTAAACGTACTTCATCTGTAAATGATGTCTGAGTATTAGTGGTGCCCCTGGATATCTGTAAATTTAAAAAAGATTAAGAAAATGGTGCTGTCTGGTTTACTTAATATAAGGAATGAGAAATGATTTATACTTTTACATTTGATGCTTAAGTATATTTTACAATTACATTTACTTTAGGTACTTACATTCGGAAAGTATTCAGACACCTTGATTTTTCCCACATTTTGTTACGTTACAGCCTTATTAAAATTTTTTATTAAATCGACGCTACAAATTTGGCGCACCTGTATTTGGGGAGTTTCTCCCATTCTTCTCTGCAGATCGATGTTTGATCGGGTTGAAGTCCGGGCTCTGGTTGGGCCACTCAAGGACATTCAGAGACTTGTCTCGAAGCCACTCCTGCATTGTCTTGGCTGTCTGCTTAGGGTCGTTGTCCTGTTGGAAGGTGAACCTTCGCCCCAGTCTGAGGTCCTGTGTGCTTAGGGTCGTTGTCCTGTTGGAAGGTGAACCTTCGCCCCAGTCTGAGGTCCTGTGTGCTTAGGGTCGTTGTCCTGTTGGAAGGTGAACCTTCGCCCCAGTCTGAGGTCCTGTGTGCTTAGGGTCGTTGTCCTGTTGGAAGGTGAACCTTCGCCCCAGTCTGAGGTCCTGTGTGCTTAGGGTCGTTGTCCTGTTGGAAGGTGAACCTTCGCCCCAGTCTGAGGTCCTGTGTGCTTAGGGTCGTTGTCCTGTTGGAAGGTGAACCTTCGCCCCAGTCTGAGGTCCTGTGTGCTTATGGTCGTTGTCCTGTTGGAAGGTGAACCTTCGCCCCAGTCTGAGGTCCTGTGTGCTTAGGGTCGTTGTCCTGTTGGAAGGTGAACCTTCGCCCCATTCTGAGGTCCTGTGTGCTTAGGGTCGTTGTCCTGTTGGAAGGTGAACCTTTGCCCCAGTCTGAGGTCCTGAGCCCTTTAAGGCAGGTTTTCATCAAGGATCTCTGTTCTTTGCTCTATTCATCTTTGCCTCTATCCTGACTAGTCTCCCAGTCCCTGCTGCTGAACAACATCCCCACAGCATGATGCTGCCACCACCATGCTTCACCGTAGGGATGGTGACAGGTTTCCTCCAGACGTGATTCCTGGCATTCAGACCAAATAGCTTGATCTTTGTTTCATCAGACCAGGAAGCCTTTTGGCAAACTTCAAGCAGGCTGCCATGTGCCTTTTACTGAGGAGTGGCTTCTGTCTGGCCACTACCATAAAGTCCTGATTGATGGAGTGCTGCAGAGATGGTTGTTCTTCTGGAAGTTTCTCCCATCTCCACAGAACTCTTGAGCTCTTTCAGAGTGGCCATCGCGTTCTTGGTCACCTCCCTGACCAAGGCCCTTCTCCCCCGATTGCTCAGTTTGACCGGGTTTTCATTGAGTGTGTTCTTTTGGTTAGATTATGGTTGGGAAAATCTGTTCTGTGTCAGGGTAAGATTTACATTACGCAGTGAAATTCCTGTCCAGATTTTACCACGGCCAACTAGCTCTAAATTGCACATTGCTCATTGCTCTTGGTCATGCTGAGATCAAGAAACGAATATCTTTTAAAAGGGGAAATTGAAAGTTGAGTGATTTTACATGGCTTTCATTATACTGTAGCAAAGTGGAAATTAGAACTTTAGGAGTTAAAAGTTCTATGAATACTTTATTCTATGTTTCACATCTTACAAATCAAGATGAGTGAATACCTTTATCTCTCACTCTGAGTATTGTTAGTCAGTGCATGGCAGGGAAGGACAGATGAATCCGTGCGGCCCAGCCCAACTCAATCAACACAGAGCCTGATTACATTAAGATGTGAGACTATAGACAAGCATGACCAACTCTGCAGCGCAACGCACTGTCCTGGGAGATGATAGGCCCTTTTAATGTAGTTACACCTCTACCGAGGAGACAGAGAGATGGAGGGATGAGGTGTCCATCCTGCCGACCACGGCCCGGAGTCTTTCGCTAATTCATTTGTCCCTCTGTTTCCAGGTGAAGGTATCATCTCCCTGTAAATTCAATAAGGCTGCATGAATTTAAACAATAACACAATTTGTTGACAAGGTTTATTCCCTGTCAGACTCTGGTCCACTGACAGTCTGGGGCTGCATGACTCCTGACCTCCTTCTGGGTCATGTGACTGGTCTATTACATTGTTCCAGGAGCTCCTCTGTGGTTCAGGAGAGAGGAGAGGACACATGAAGAGAATGCATTTATACAAACCACTATATAACATGTTCTAAGGCCTTATGTGTCCCACAATCAGGTGTTGAACTGCAGTGGCACTAAACCAGGGAAGGGAATAAAGTGTAACCCAACGAAAGCAAGGAAGAAGGAGAACACACTTGTTCATTGTTTATTTCCTGGCTAAAATATTGTGAGAATAGAAAACACTAAGCAGTTTAGATTAGAATGTTTAATCAAAGTGCTTCCAGAACTCTACCGATAGCAGAACATTCCCTCGTCAAAATACCAATTATGACATTATTCATATCAAAGACCTCAGTGCATCATAATGCCCGTAATTTCATAATTTCTTATTAAATTGTTACCCTTGTGTTTTTCTGATGCACACGCAAAGCAGAGCAGTAAACCAACCAAAGAGACGTTGTGTGTATGAGCGTGTGTGTTTGTGTTAGATTGCCAGCCCTTAAGTTACTGTGATGACAAAGCATGCACATCTTTTGGAAGATGTAAAAACAGTAGAAACCCACTAATTTGGGACAAAGCAGTCACGTGGCAAAAGAGCACTTGAAAAGAATGCATTACTTTGTGTTTTCAGCAAGTGAGCTTATTGCTGACACTCACAAAGAAAAAGTTTGTGTGAAGAGAAGGGGTGTCTTGTAGTTTGTGACTTTTGTTATCTAGCCTAGTGACTTAATCAGCATCTAAAGCTGTGTCTACCATCCGCCCCACCACCAAAGCCCTCTGCAGAATTGCAAAATAAGCTGGGTGTAAATATGTGATTGCTAGTGTTTATTGTGAGATGTGGAATATTATAGAGCAATATGGATCACATTACGACCCTGGTTGTTAAGGTGTTGCTAACACAGAAGACACGCATGCTGGGAAAACCTGCACCGTCGGCAAATATTACGGAGGAAGGAGGGAGAAGGATATAAGGGAGGAGAGGGAGGGAGGGAGATGGAGGGATACGATGTATGTGAGGAGAGGGAGAGGGAGATGAGGAGGAGAGGGAGGGAGGGAGATGGAGGGATACGATGTATGTGAGGAGAGGGAGAGGGAGATGAGGAGGAGAGGGAGGGAGGGAGGGAGGGAGATGGAGGGATACGATGTATGTGAGGAGAGGGAGAAGGATATAAGGGAGGAGAGGGAGGGAGGGAGATGGAGGGATAAGATGTATGTGAGGAGAGGGAGATGGAGGGATAAGATGTATATGAGGAGAGGGAGATGGAGGGATAAGATGTATGTGAGGAGAGGGAGAGGGAGGGATAAGATGTATGTGAGGAGAGGGAGATGGAGGGATAAGATGTATGTGAGGAGAGGGAGATGGAGGGATAAGATGTGATGAGAGGGAGAGGGAGAGGGAGATGGAGGGATAAGATGTATGTGAGGAGAGGGAGATGGAGGGATAAGATGTATGTGAGGAGAGGGAGATGGAGGGATAAGATGTATGTGAGGAGAGGGAGAGGGAGATGAGGAGGAGAGGGAGGGAGGGAGATGGAGGGATAAGATGTATGTGAGGAGAGGGAGATGGAGGGATAAGATGTATGTGAGGAGAGGGAGAGGGAGATGAGGAGGAGAGGGAGGGAGTGAGATGGAGGGATAATATGTATGTGAGGAGAGGGAGATGGAGGGATAAGATGTATGTGAGGAGAGGGAGAGGGAGATGAGGAGGAGAGGGAGGGAGGGATAAGATGTATGTGAGGAGAGGGAGAGGGAGATGAGGAAGAGAGGAGGGAGGGAGATGGAGGGATAAGATGTATGTGAGGGAGAGGGAGATGAGGAGGAGAGGGAGGGAGGGAGATGGAGGGATAAGATGTATGTGAGGAGAGGGAGATGAGGAGGAGAGGGAGGGAGGGAGATGGAGGGATAAGATGTATGTGAGGAGAGGGAGAGGGAGATGAGGAGGAGAGGGAGGGAGGGAGATGGAGGGATAAGATGTATGTGGGGAGAGGGAGAGGGAGATGGAGGGATACGATGTATGTGGGGAGAGGAGAGGGAGATGGAGGGATAAGATGTATGTGCGGAGAGGGAGAGGGAGATGAGGAGGAGAGGGAGGGAGGGAGATGGAGGGATAAGATGTATGTGGGGAGAGGGAGATGGATGGATAAGATGTATGTTGGGAGAGGGAGAGGGAGGGATAAGATGTATGTGGGGAGAGGAGAGGGAGATGGAGAGGGAGGGATAAGATGTATGTGGGGGAGAGGGGGAGAGGGGAGAGGGAGGAGGGATAAGATGTATGTGGGGAGAGGGAGAGGGAGATGGAGGGATATGATGTATGTGGGGAGAGGGAGAGGGAGAGGGAGATGAGAAGGTAAGGAGGAGAAGATGAAGATGAGATGAGGAGGAGGAGAAGATGATGAGGAGATGAAGAGAATAGGAGGAGATGATGAAGAGGAGGAGGAGATGAAGATAAGAAGAGGAGGAGATGGGGTGAAGAGGAGATTATGAAGAGGAGGAGAAGATGAAGAGTAGGAGATGGGGTGAAGAGGAGATGATGAAGATAAGAAGAGGAGCAGATGAGGAGGAGAAGATATGAAGATAAGAAGAGAATAGGTGAAGGTGTGTAGAGAAGAGGAGATGAAGAGAATAGGTGGAGAAGGTGTGTAGAGAAGAGGAGGAGATGGGGTGTAGAGAAGAGGAGGAGATGAAGAGAATAGGAGGAGAAGGTGTGTAGAGAAGAGGAGGAGATGAAGAGAATAGGTGGAGAAGGTGTGTAGAGAAGAGGAGGAGATGAAGAGAATAGGAGGAGGTGTGTAGAGAAGAGGAGGAGATGAAGAGAATAGGAGGAGAAGGTGTGTAGAGAAGAGGAGGAGATGAAGAGAATAGGAGGAGGTGTGTAGAGAAGAGGAGGAGATGGGGTGTAGAGAAGAGGAGGAGATGGGGTGTAGAGAAGAGGAGGAGATGAAGAGAATAGGAGGAGAAGGTGTGTAGAGAAGAGGAGGAGATGAAGAGAATAGGAGGAGAAGGTGTGTAGAGAAGAGGAGGAGATGAAGAGAATAGGTGGAGAAGGTGTGTAGAGAAGAGGAGGAGATGAAGAGAATAGGTGGAGATGGGGTGTAGAGAAGAGGAGGAGATGAGGAGGAGGAGATGGGGAGAAGGTGTAGAGAAGAGATGAGGAGAAGGTGTGTAGAGAAGAGGAGGAGATGAGGAGATGAAGAGAATAGAGAATAGGTGGAGAAGGTGTGTAGAGAAGAGGAGGAGATGAAGAGAATAGGAGGAGGTGTGTAGAGAAGAGGAGGAGATTAAGAGAATAGGAGGAGAAGGTGTGTAGAGAAGAGGAGGTGATGAAGAGAATAGGAGGAGGTGTGTAGAGAAGAGGAGTAGATGGGGTGTAGAGAAGAGGAGGAGATGGGGTGTAGAGAAGAGGAGGAGATGAAGAGAATAGGAGGAGAAGGTGTGTAGAGAAGAGAGGAGATGAGATGAAGAGAATAGGAGGAGGTGTGTAGAGAAGAGGAGGAGATGGGGTGTAGAGAAGAGGAGGAGATGAAGTGTAGAAGAGGAGGAGATGGGGTGTAGAGAAGAGGAGGAGATGAAGAGAATAGGAGGAGAAGGTGTGTAGAGAAGAGGAGGAGATGAAGAGAATAGGAGGAGGTGTGTAGAAGAAGGGAGGAGATGAAGATAATAGGAGGAGGTGTGTAGAGAAGAGGAGGAGATGAAGAGAATAGGAAGAGAAGGTGTGTAGAGAAGAGGAGGAGATGTAGAGAAAGAGGAGGAGATGGGGTGTAGAGAAGAGGAGGAGATGGGGTGTAGAGAAGAGGAGGAGATGAAGGTGTGTAGAGAAGAGGAGGAGATGAAGAGAATAGGAGGAGGTGTGTAGAGAAGAGGAGGAGATGGGGTGTAGAGAAGAGGAGGAGATGGGGTGTAGAGAAGGAGGAGATGAAGAGAATAGGAGGAGAAGGTGTGTAGAGAAGAGGAGGAGATGAAGAGAATAGGAGGAGGTGTGGAGAAGAGAGGAGATGAGGAGGAGAGGAGGGGATGAAGAGAATAGGAGGAGAAGGTGTGTAGAGAAGAGGAGGAGATGAAGAGAATAGGAGGAGGGGTGTAGAGAAGAGGAGGAGATGGGGTGTAGAGAAGAGGAGGAGATGAAGAGAAAGAGGAGGAGATGAAGAGAATAGGAGGAGAAGGTGTGTAGAGAAGAGGAGGAGATGAAGAGAATAGGAGGAGGTGTGTAGAGAAGAGGAGGAGATGGGAGAATAGGAGGAGATGAGAGAATAGGAGGAGTGTGTAGAGAAGAGGAGGAGATGGGGTGTAGAGAAGAGGAGGAGATGAAGAGAATAGGAGGAGAAGGTGTGTAGAGAAGGGAGGAGATGAAGGGAGATGAAGAGAAGGAGATGAGGAGAAGGGAGGAGATGAAGAGAATGGAGGAGGTGTGTAGAGAAGAGGAGGAGATGGGGTGTAGAGAAGAGGAGGAGATGGGGTGTAGAGAAGATGAGGAGATGAAGAGAATAGGAGGAGAAGGTGTGTAGAGAAGAGGAGGAGATGAAGAGAATAGGAGGAGAGAAGGTGTGTAGAGAAGAGGAGGAGATGAAGAGAATAGGTGGAGAAGGTGTGTAGAGAAGAGGAGGAGATGGGGTGTAGAGAAGAGGAGGAGATGAAGAGAATAGGTGGAGAAGGTGTGTAGAGAAGATGAGGAGATGAAGAGAATAGGAGGAGAAGGTGTGTAGAGAAGATGAGGAGATGAAGAGAATAGGAGGAGAAGGTGTGTAGAGAAGATGAGGAGATGAAGAGAATAGGAGGAGAAGGTGTGTAGAGAAGATGAGGAGATGAAGAGAATAGGAGGAGAAGGTGTGTAGAGAAGAGGAGGAGATGGGGTGTAGAGAAGAGGAGGAGATGAAGAGAATAGGTGGAGAAGGTGTGTAGAGAAGATGAGGAGATGAAGAGAATAGGTGGAGAAGGTGTGTAGAGAAGATGAGGAGATGAAGAGAATAGGAGGAGAAGGTGTGTAGAGAAGATGAGGAGATGAAGAGAATAGGAGGAGAAGGTGTGTAGAGAAGAGGAGGAGATGGGGTGTAGAGAAGAGGAGGAGATGAAGAGAATAGGTGGAGAAGGTGTGTAGAGAAGATGAGGAGATGAAGAGAATAGGTGGAGAAGGTGTGTAGAGAAGATGAGGAGATGAAGAGAATAGGAGGAGAAGGTGTGTAGAGAAGAGGAGGAGATGAAGAGAATAGGAGGAGAAGGTGTGTAGAGAAGAGGAGGAGATGGGGTGTAGAGAAGAGGAGGAGATGAAGAGAATAGGTGGAGAAGGTGTGTAGAGAAGATGAGGAGATGAAGAGAATAGGTGGAGAAGGTGTGTAGAGAAGAGGAGGAGATGAAGAGAATAGGAGGAGAAAGGTGTGTAGAGAAGATGAGGAGATGAAGAGAATAGGAGGAGAAGGTGTGTAGAGAAGAGGAGGAGATGAAGAGAATAGGAGGAGAAGGTGTGTAGAGAAGAGGAGGAGATGGGGTGTAGAGAAGAGGAGGAGATGAGAGAATAGGAGGAGGTGTAGAGAAGAGGAGGAGATGGGGAGAAAGGAGGAGAAGGTGGTGTAGAGAAGAGGAGGAGATGGGGTGTAGAGAAGAGGAGGAGATGAAGAATAGAGATAGGTGGAGAAGGAGGTGTGTAGAGAGGAGGAGGAGGAGATGAAGAGAATAGGAGGAGGGTGTGTAGAGAAGAGGAGGAGATGAAGAGAATAGGAGGAGAAGTGTGTAGAGAAGAGGAGGAGATGAAGAGAATAGGAGGAGAAGGTGTGTAGAGAAGGAGGAGATGTAGAGAAGAGGAGGAGATGGGGTAGAAAGAGGAAGAGGAGGAGATGGGGTGTAGAGAAGAGGAGGAGATGAAGAGAATAGGAGGAGAAGGTGTGTAGAGAAGAGGAGGAGATGAAGAGAATAGGAGGAGGTGTGTAGAGAAGAGGAGGAGATGGAGGTGTAGAGAAGAGGAGGAGATGAAGAGAATAGGAGGAGAAGGTGTGTAGAGAAGAGGAGGAGATGAAGAGAATAGGAGGAGAAGGTGTGTAGAGAAGAGGAGGAGATGAAGAGAATAGGAGGAGAAGGTGTGTAGAGAAGAGGAGGAGATGGGGTGTAGAGAAGAGGAGGAGATGAAGAGAATAGGTGGAGAAGGTGTGTAGAGAAGATGAGGAGATGAAGAGAATAGGAGGAGAAGGTGTGTAGAGAAGAGATGAGGAGATGAGAGAATAGGAGGAGATGGTGTGTAGAGAAGAGGAGGAGATGAAGAGAATAGGAGGAGAAGGTGTGTAGAGAAGAGGAGGAGATGAAGAGAATAGGAGGAGAAGGTGTGTAGAGAAGAGGAGGAGATGAAGAGAATAGGTGGAGAAGGTGTGTAGAGAAGATGAGGAGATGAAGAGAATAGGTGGAGAAGGTGTGTAGAGAAGATGAGGAGATGAAGAGAATAGGAGGAGAAGGTGTGTAGAGAAGATGAGGAGATGGTGTGTAGAGAATAGGAGGAGAAGGTGTGTAGAGAAGAGGAGGAGATGAAGGAATAGGAGGAGAAGGTGTAGAGAAGAGGAGGAGATGAAGAGAATAGGTGGAGAAGGTGTGTAGAGAAGATGAGGAGATGAAGAGAATAGGTGGAGAAGGTGTGTAGAGAAGAGAGGAGATGAAGAGAATAGGAGGAGGTGTGTAGAGAAGAGGAGGAGATGAAGAGAATAGGAGGAGAAGGTGTGTAGAGAAGATGAGGAGATGAAGAGAATAGGAGGAGAAGGTGTGTAGAGAAGATGAGGAGATGAAGAGAATAGGAGGAGAAGGTGTGTAGAGAAGAGGAGGAGATGAAGAGAATAGGAGGAGAAGGTGTGTAGAGAAGAGGAGGAGATGGGGTGTAGAGAAGAGGAGGAGATGAAGAGAATAGGTGGAGAAGGTGTGTAGAGAAGATGAGGAGATGAAGAGAATAGGTGGAGAAGGTGTGTAGAGAAGAGGAGGAGATGAAGAGAATAGGAGGAGAAGGTGTGTAGAGAAGATGAGGAGATGAAGAGAATAGGAGGAGGTGTGTAGAGAAGAGGAGGAGATGAAGAGAATAGGAGGAGAAGGTGTGTAGAGAAGAGGAGGAGATGGGGTGTAGAGAAGAGGAGGAGATGAAGAGAATAGGTGGAGAAGGTGTGTAGAAAGATGAGGAGATGAAGAGAATAGGAGGAGAAGGTGTGTAGAGAAGAGGAGGAGATGAAGAGAATAGGAGGAGAAGGTGTGTAGAGAAGAGGAGGAGATGGGGTGTAGAGAAGAGGAGGAGATGAAGAGAATAGGAGGAGGTGTGTAGAGAAGAGGAGGAGATGGGGTGTAGAGAAGAGGAGGAGATGGGGTGTAGAGAAGAGGAGGAGATGGGGTGTAGAGAAGAGGAGGAGATGAAGAGAATAGGAGGAGAAGGTGTGTAGAGAAGAGGAGGAGATGAAGAGAATAGGAGGAGGTGTGTAGAGAAGAGGAGGAGATGAAGAGAATAGGAGGAGGTGTGTAGAGAAGAGGAGGAGATGAAGAGAATAGGAGGAGAAGGTGTGTAGAGAAGAGGAGGAGATGTAGAGAAGAGGAGGAGATGGGGTGTAGAGAAGAGGAGGAGATGGGGTGTAGAGAAGAGGAGGAGATGAAGAGAATAGGAGGAGAAGGTGTGTAGAGAAGAGGAGGAGATGAAGAGAATAGGAGGAGGTGTGTAGAGAAGAGGAGGAGATGGGGTGTAGAGAAGAGGAGGAGATGAAGAGAATAGGAGGAGAAGGTGTGTAGAGAAGAGGAGGAGATGAAGAGAATAGGAGGAGAAGGTGTGTAGAGAAGAGGAGGAGATGAAGAGAATAGGTGGAGAAGGTGTGTAGAGAAGAGGAGGAGATGGGGTGTAGAGAAGAGGAGGAGATGAAGAGAATAGGTGGAGAAGGTGTGTAGAGAAGATGTTGAGATGAAGAGAATAGGAGGAGAAGGTGTGTAGAGAAGATGAGGAGATGAAGAGAATAGGAGGAGAAGGTGTGTAGAGAAGATGAGGAGATGAAGAGAATAGGAGGAGAAGGTGTGTAGAGAGAAGATGAGGAGATGAAGAGAATAGGAGGAGAAGGTGTGTAGAGAAGAGGAGGAGATGAAGAGAATAGGTGGAGAAGGTGTGTAGAGAAGATGAGGAGATGAAGAGAATAGGAGGAGAAGGTGTGTAGAGAAGATGAGGAGATGAAGAGAATAGGAGGAGAAGGTGTGTAGAGAAGATGAGGAGATGAAGAGAATAGGAGGAGAAGGTGTGTAGAGAAGAGGAGGAGATGGGGTGTAGAGAAGAGGAGGAGATGAAGAGAATAGGTGGAGAAGGTGTGTAGAGAAGATGAGGAGATGAAGAGAATAGGTGGAGAAGGTGTGTAGAGAAGAGGAGGAGATGAAGAGAATAGGAGGAGGTGTGTAGAGAAGAGGAGGAGATGAAGAGAATAGGAGGAGAAGGTGTGTAGAGAAGATGAGGAGATGAAGAGAATAGGAGGAGAAGGTGTGTAGAGAAGATGAGGAGATGAAGAGAATAGGAGGAGAAGGTGTGTAGAGAAGAGGAGGAGATGAAGAGAATAGGAGGAGAAGGTGTGTAGAGAAGAGGAGGAGATGGGGTGTAGAGAAGAGGAGGAGATGAAGAGAATAGGTGGAGAAGGTGTGTAGAGAAGATGAGGAGATGAAGAGAATAGGTGGAGAAGGTGTGTAGAGAAGAGGAGGAGATGAAGAGAATAGGAGGAGAAGGTGTGTAGAGAAGATGAGGAGATGAAGAGAATAGGAGAAGGTGTGTAGAGAAGAGGAGGAGATGAAGAGAATAGGAGGAGAAGGTGTGTAGAGAAGAGGAGGAGATGGGGTGTAGAGAAGAGGAGGAGATGAAGAGAATAGGTGGAGAAGGTGTGTAGAGAAGATGAGGAGATGAAGAGAATAGGAGGAGAAGGTGTGTAGAGAAGAGGAGGAGATGGGGTGTAGAGAAGAGGAGGAGATGAGGAGGAGGAGATGGGGTGTAGAGAAGAGGAGGAGATGAAGAGAATAGGAGGAGAAGGTGTGTAGAGAAGAGGAGGAGATGGGGTGTAGAGAAGAGGAGGAGATGAGGAGGAGGAGATGGGGTGTAGAGAAGAGGAGGAGATGAAGAGAATAGGAGGAGAATATGATGAGGAGGAGATGAAGAGAAGAGGAGGAGGAGATGATGAGGTGGATGAGATGAAGAGAAGAGGAGGAGAGAAAAGAGTGTCTCTGGATGTCTGGATGATAATAATAGCACCTTATTTCATTCTCCATCACTTTCTGATGTAAATCTAATGCTGCACTGAAGTAGAAAGAGAAATATGCTAGTGGGATGAGAGAGGGAGGAGAGGGCGAGTTGAATTTAATAGAGAGGAATGAAGGTCTATGTGGCCGTCCTATACTGATGTTTTAGACACATACAACTTCAGTGAGCTCCAAAAGTATTGTAACAGTGACACTTTTTTGTTGTTGTTTTGGCTCTGTACTTCAGCACTTTGGATTTGAAATGATACACTGACTATGAGGTTAAAGTGCAGACTGTCAGCTTTAATTTGAGGGTATTTTTTATCCACATCCAGAAAGTTTTAGTGCACAAATATCATACCCCCCCCATAACAATATCAAATACCCCCCCCCCATAACCTCCCCTGTTATTGTCATGGTTATAGGTTAGCATGTCATGGAGGTATGATATAAAATGCTAACCTCCCCTGTTATTGTCATGGTTATAGGTTAGCATGTCATGGAGGTATGATATAAAATGCTAACCTCCCCTGTTATTGTCATGGTTATAGGTTAGCATGTCATGGGGGTATGATATAAAATGCTAACCTCCCCTGTTATTGTCATGGTTATAGGTTAGCATGTCATGGAGGTATGATATAAAATGCTAACCTCCCCTGTTATTGTCATGGTTATAGGTTAGCATGTCATGGGGTATGATATAAAATGCTAACCTCCCTGTTATTGTCATGGTTATAGGTTAGCATGTCATGGAGGTATGATATAAAATGCTAACCTCCCTGTTATTGTCATGGTTATAGGTTAGCATGTCTTGGGGTATGATATAAAATGCTAACCTCCCCTGTTATTGTCATGGTTATAGGTTAGCATGTCTTGGGGGTATGATATAAAATGCTAACCTCCCCTGTTATTGTCATGGTTATAGGTTAGCATGTCATGGGGGTATGATATAAAATGCTAACCTCCCTTGTTATTGTCATGGTTATAGGTTAGCATGTCATGGAGGTATGATATAAAATGCTAACCTCCCCTGTTATTGTCATGGTTATAGGTTAGCATGTCATGGAGGTATGATATAAAATGCTAACCTCCCCTGTTATTGTCATGGTTATAGGTTAGCATGTCATGGAGGTATGATATAAAATGCTAACCTCCCCTGTTATTGTCATGGTTATAGGTTAGCATGTCATGGAGGTATGATATTTGTGTGTCTGTAACTTTGTCACTCATAATTATTCACTTGATATGGATGAAAAATACCCTCAAATTAAAGCTGACAGTCTGCACTTTAAGCTCTTAGTCATTGTATCATTGCCAAAACAACAAAACATTTGTCACTGTATTTTAGAGACACACAGATCAAGAGGTATGATTATTACTTAATCAAATCAGGAACTTAGATCCATTGAAATATTTGTGAAGTGTCCTCACTTTTACACTTTCATGTTTGGGTGTGACTTTCTTTATTCTCCTCAGTGTGTGTGCATGTGTATGTGTGTGTGTGTGCATGTGTGCATGCATGTGTGTGGGTGCATGTGTGTGTGTGCGTGCATGTGTGCATGTGCATGTGTGTGTGTGTGCGTGCTTGCAACTGTGACTATTTGTGTGTTAAATCTGATCTGTGCCTGAAGCCCCATGGCCCTACTGTCTGCATCCGAAAAGCAAACTCTGCAAATATGTTGACCGCTCTGTCCTCTTCATTTCCCCATCTCTGTCTCTCTCTCTCTCTCTCTCTGTCTCTCTCTCTGTCTCTCTCTCTGTCTCTCTCTGTCTCTCTCTGTCTCTCTCTCTCTCTCTCTCTCTCTCTGTCTCTCTCTCTCTGTCTCTCTCTGTCTCTCTCTGTCTCTCTCTGTCTCTGTCTGTCTCTGTCTGTCTCTTGTCTGTCTGTCTCTCTCTCTCTGTCTCTCTCTCTGTCTCTCTCTCAATTCAATTCAATTCAAGGGCTTTATTGGCATGGGAAACATGTGTTAACATTGCCAAAGCAAGTGAGGTAGATAATATATAAAGTGAATATATAAAGTGAAATAAAAAATAAAAATGAACAGTAAACATTACACATACAGAAGTTTCAAAACAATAAAGACATTACACATGTCATATTATATATATATATATATATACAGTGTTTTAACAATGTACAAATGGTAAAGGACACAAGATAAAATAAATAAGCATAAATATGGTTTGTATTTACAATGGTGTGTGTTCTTCACTGGTTGCCCTTTTCTCGTGGCAACAGGTCACAAATCTTGCTGCTGTGATGGCACACTGTGGAATTTCACCCAGTAGATATGGGAGTTTATCAAAATTGGATTTGTTTTCGAATTCTTTGTGGATCTGTGTAATCTGAGGGAAATATGTCTCTCTAATATGGTCATACATTGGGCAGGAGGTTAGGAAGTGCAGCTCAGTTTCCACCTCATTTTGTGGGCAGTGAGCACATAGCCTGTCTTCTCTTGAGAGCCATGTCTGCCTACGGCGGCCTTTCTCAATAGCAAGGCTATGCTCACTGAGTCTGTACATAGTCAAAGCTTTCCTTAATTTTGGGTCAGTCACAGTGGTCAGGTATTCTGCCGCTGTGTACTCTCTGTGTAGGGCCAAATAGCATTCCAGTTTGCTCTGTTTTTTGTTAATTCTTTCCAATGTGTTAAGTAATTATCTTTTTGTTTTCTCATGATTTGGTTGGGTCTAATTGTGCTGTTGTCCTGGGGCTCTGTAGGGTGTTTTGTGTTTGTGAACAGAGCCCCAGGACCAGCTTGCTTAGGGACTCTTCTCCAGGTTCATCTCTCTGTAGGTGATGGCTTTGTTGTGGAAGGTTTGTGAATCGCTTCCTTTTAGGTGGTTATAGAATTTAACGGCTCTTTTCTGGATTTTGATAATTAGTGGGTATCGGCCTAATTCTGCTCTGCATGCATTATTTGGTGTTTTACGTTGTACACGGAGGATATTTTTGCAGAATTCTGCGTGCAGAGTCTCAATTTGGTGTTTGTCCCATTTTGTGAAGTCTTGGTTGGTGAGCGGACCCCAGACCTCACAACCATAAAGGGCAATGGGTTCTATGACTGATTCAAGTATTTTTTGCCAAATCCTAATTGGTATGTTGAAATTTATGTTTCTTTTGATGGCATAGAATGCCCTTCTTGCCTTGTCTCTCAGATCGTTCACAGCTTTGTGGAAGTTACCTGTGGCGCTGATGTTTAGGCCAAGGTATGTATAGTTTTTGTGTGCTCTAGGGCAACAGTGTCTAGATGGAATTTGTATTTGTGGTCCTGGTGACTGGACCTTTTTTGGAACACCATTATTTTGGTTTTACTGAGATTTACTGTCAGGGCCCAGGTCTGACAGAATCTGTGCATAAGATCTAGGTGCTGCTGTAGGCCCTCCTTGGTTGGTGACAGAAGCACCAGATCATCAACAAACAGCAGACATTTGACTTCGGATTCTAGCAGGGGAGGCCGGGTGCTGCAGACTTTTCTAGTGCCCGCGCCAATTCGTTGATATATATGTTGAAGAGGGTGGGGCTTAAGCTGCATCCCTGTCTAACCCCACGACCCTGTGTGAAGAAATTTGTGTGTTTTTGCCAATTTTAACCGCACACTTGTTGTTTGTGTACATGGATTTTATAATGTCGTATGTTTTACCCCCAACACCACTTTCCATCAGTTTGTATAGCAGACCCTCATGCCAGATTGAGTCGAAGGCTTTTTGAAATCAACAAAGCATGAGAAGACTTTGCCTTTATTTTGGTTTGTTTGGTTGTCAATTAGGGTGTGCAGGGTGAATACATGGTCTGTTGTACGGTAATTTGGTAAAAAGCCAATTTGACATTTGCTCAGTACATTGTTTTCATTGAGGAAATGTACGAGTCTGCTGTTAATAATAATGCAGAGGATTTTCCCAAGGTTACTGTTGACACATATTCCATGGTAGTTATTTGGGTCAAATTTGTCTCCACTTTTGTGGATTGGGGTGATCAGTCCTTGGTTCCAAATATTGGGGAAGATGCCAGAGCTAAGTATGATGTTAAAGAGTTTTAGTATAGCCAATTGGAATTTGTTGTCTGTATATTTGATCATTTCATTGAGGATACCATCGACACCACAGGCCTTTTTGGGTTGAAGGGTTTTTATTTTGTCCTGTAACTCATTCAATGTAATTGGAGAATCCAGTGGGTTCTGGTAGTCTTTAATAGTTGATTCTAAGATCTGTATTTGATCATGTATATGTTTTTGCTCTTTGTTCTTTGTTATAGAA